>NC_071258.1:252500-265000 GCF_023375685.1 Ictalurus furcatus
CTCAAGCTGGAGGACTGATTTATCACCTTCGGCCAGAACTGTGGAGACTGTGGGTCTGGCCCCTGAGGGGCACCAGCCAATAGATTCTGGTCTCGCAACTGAGGTTGTAGAGACCATGTAGAACACTAGGGCATCATCCACGAGGAAATTGTATGCACTCAAGTGTTCGACTTTTTGTCTCGTGGTGTGAGGAACGTCAGCTAGACTCAGTGAACTGCACCACAGCTTCAGTCCTGGAGTTCTTACAAGGACGTTTCTCAGCAGGGTTGGATCCTTTACAATCAGGGTCTATGTGGCTGCCATTTTGGCCAGCCACGCCCCTACTGATGGAGCCTCTGTGGGGCAACATCCTCTAACATCGAGGTTTATGCGTGGTGTCAGGCAGCTGAGGCCCCTCTGCAGACCACACATACCTTCCTGGGACCTTCTGTGCCCCATTTGAGCCCTTAGAGTCAGCCTCAGAGAAGCTTCTTCACATGTAGGAAATCTTCTCCGGTTTCCTCCCCCAGTCCAAAGGCTGATTGGCGTGTCTAAAGTGTCCGTGGTGTATGAATGGGTGTGTGAGTGTGTGTGTGATTGTGCCCTGCGATGGACTGGCACCCTGTCCAGGGTGTACCCTGCCTTGTGCCCGATGCTCCCTGGGATAGACTCCAGGTTCCCCCCGTGACCCTGAAGAAGGAGTAAACGGTAGAAGATGGATGGATGGATGAATGGATAATAATAATAATAATAATAATAATAATAATAATAATAATAATAATAATAATAATAACGTGTTGCTTTTTGGCTCCCCATAGCTCCGCCCATGCTTTCTGTTTCTTCCTCCTCGTTATTATTTAGTTTAATTTTGATAACAGGGAGTTTAGAACACTGACACAGGCTCAGACTTTTAAACGTGTGTGTGTTTATTTATAGATCATCAACTCACCAGAGACCAGAACTCCTATAACACACAGTTATAAAAATAAATCTCTCATATTTAAATATTTCATAACACGTGCCTCCACTAAACTCACGAGCATGAAGAACAGCTTTTCTGTGTGTGTGTGTGTGTGTGTAGGTTTTCCTGATCCTCAGTGGACAGAATTTAACATGCATCACGCGAGTGTGTTTGCGGTCGTGTTAATTAAAACCCTGGCGCACACGCACACACACGCGCGCGCGCACACACACGCACACACTCACACACACACTGGAGTTTGTAAAGCAGCCAGCAGGAGTCTCAGTGTCTCAGGATAACGGAGCAGTTTGCGGAGAAAAGTTAAACTTCAGGCCGGAAGTGGAGCAGAACAGAGAGAAAGGCGGAGAGGAGAGAGAGAAGTGTGAGAGCGCTGTGAGAGGGAGACAGACAGACAGACAGAGGAAGAGGAGGAGGAGGAGGATGGTGAAGATGGTTATAAGGCGGATTTAGTGTCAGTAGAGTAAGGCGGTTAGAGGAGAAGGAAGATGGGATTACCGACTCTGGAGTTCAGTGACTCGGTTCTGGACAGTCCCGCCTTCAGAGACACGCTGAAGAACCACGAAGTGGAGCTGGAGAACACCAACAAGTTCATCAAGGAGCTCATCAAGGACGGGAACGCGCTTATAGGCGCTCTGAAAAGTAAGCAACTGCACATTACACACTATACACAACACTATATACTGCACACTAACACTATACACTAACACTATACACTAACACTATACACACTACACACTAACGCTATACACAACACTATATACTGCACACTAACACTATACACTGCACACTAACACTATACACTAACACTATACACACTACACACTAACGCTATACACAACACTATATACTGCACACTAACACGATACACACTACACACTATACACTAACGTTATACACAACACTATATACTGCACACTAACACTATACACTGCACACTAACACTATACACTAACACTATACACACTACACACTAACGCTATACACAACACTATATACTGCACACTAACACGATACACACTACACACTATACACTAACGTTATACACAACACTATATACTGCACACTAACACTATACACTAACACTATACACAACAATATATACTGCACCCTACACACTATACACTAACACTATACACATCACTACATACTGCACACCAACACTATACACGAACACTATATACTGCACACTACACACTATACACTAACACTATACACACTACACACTATACACTATATACAACACTATATACTGCACCCTACACACTATACACTAACACTATACACATCACTACATACTGCATACCAACACTATACACAACACTATATACTGCACACTACACACTATACACTAACACTATACACAACACTATATACTGAACCCTACACACTATACACTAACACTATACACATCACTACATACTGCACACCAACACTATACACAACACTATATACTGCACACTAACACTATACACTAACACTATACACATCACTACATACTGCACACCAACACTATACACAACAGTATACACAATACTATATACTGCACACTATACACATCACTACATACTGCACACCAACACTATACACAACACTATACACAACAGTATACACAATACTATATACTGCACCCTACACACTATACACTGCACATTATACACAAACATTACACACTAACACTATACACACTACATACTGCACACTAACACTACACACTAACGTTATACACCACACACTAACACTATACACTACACACTAACACTGTACACTACACACTACCACTACACATTGAACACTAACACTACACACTAACATTACATACTAACACTATACACATCACTACATACTGCATACTAACATTACACACTAACGCTATACACTACACACCAACACTACACACTAACACTATACATATCACTACATAATGCACACTAACATTACACACTAACGCTACACATTACACACTAACGCTATACACTACACACTAACACTACATGCTAACATTACACACTAACACTATACACTACACACTAACACTACACACTAACACTATACATATCACTACATAATGCACACTAACATTACACACTAACGCTACACATTACACACTAACGCTATACACTACACACTACACGCTAACATTACACACTAACGCTATACACTACACACTAACACTACACGCTAACATTACACACTAACGCTATACACTACACACTAACACTACACGCTAACATTACACACTAACGCTATACACTACACACTAACACTACACGCTAACATTACACACTAACGCTATACACTACACACTAACACTACACGCTAACATTACACACTAACGCTATACACTACACACTAACACTACACGCTAACATTACACACTAACGCTATACACTACACACTAACACTACACGCTAACATTACACACTAACGCTATACACTACACACTAACACTACACGCTAACATTACACACTAACGCTATACACTACACACTAACACTACACGCTAACATTACACACTAACGCTATACACTACACACTAACACTACACGCTAACATTACACACTAACGCTATACACTACACACTAACACTACACGCTAACATTACACACTAACGCTATACACTACACACTAACACTACACGCTAACATTACACACTAACGCTATACACTACACACTAACACTACACGCTAACATTACACACTAACGCTATACACTACACACTAACACTACACGCTAACATTACACACTAACGCTATACACTACACACTAACACTACACGCTAACATTACACACTAACGCTATACACTACACACTAACACTACACGCTAACATTACACACTAACGCTATACACTACACACTAACACTATACACTACACACTAACACTACACGCTAACATTACACACTAACACTATACACATCACTACATACTGCACCCTACACACTATACATATACCAACACTATACACATCACCACATACTGCACACCAACACTATACACAACACTATACACACTACACACTATACACTAACACTATACACAACACTATACATATCACTACATACTATACACTAACACTACACACTGCACGCTAACACTATACACTAACACTATACACAACACTACACACAACACTACATACTGCACACTAACACTATACATATCACTACATACTATACATTACACACTGCACACTAACACTATACACAACACTGCACACTGCACACTAACACTATACACTATATGGATAAAAGCATCTGCTAAGGGAATAAATGTAAATGTACACACTACACACTATGCACATGGAGTGAATGTTGTAGGGGTTACGGCACTTTTATATGTTTTCTGTGTTATGTTCCTCAGAGATTAGAACCCCTTTAGGCAGGTACAGTAAGGAGATTTAAATATCCAAAGAACCCTAGAGGAACCATTTTCCTAACAGGATATATAGACACAGTGTAGTTTTTCAGTGCCGTTTGTGGGCACGATAATTTTATCAGAAAGTAAAACCATTTTAGGAGGCCAAGAACCCTTAAAGAACCCTTGAAGAACTCCTGAACATCTCAAAGTTTATAGATATTAAGAAGAAAGTAATCAGCAATAATTTGTTTGTCCCAAACAGTTACCCAGTTGATACACACACTCACAGCAGTGTAACTGATTAGGTGTGGTTGTCTGTGGTTAGTTGTGTGGATAGTTGTAGTTAGTTGTGTGGATAGTTCTGGATAGTTGTAGTTAGTTGTGTGGATAGTTCTGGATAGTTGTGGTTAGTTGTGTGGATAGTTGTAGTTAGTTGTGTGGATAGTTCTGGATAGTTGTGGATAGTTGTGTGGATAGTTGTAGTTAGTTGTGTGGATAGTTGTGGATAGTTGTGGTTATCTGTGGTTAGTTGTGGTTAGTTGTGTGGTCAGTTGTGCTTCGCTCAGGTTCTGTCTGTGTGATTATAATGATATGAAGCTCATTCAAAGTTCTCTCGCATGTTCAGGTTCATCTGATCAAATGTTCCTCCTCATGAAAGTGTTTATTACTGATCAGACCTGCGTTAGTATTGGACATGAGTATCAGATCTCGGAGTTTATAGACAGATGAGCAGGTTTTTGGACAACTCTGAGTTCTGTGAGGAGTTCTCTTCTCTTCTCTTCTCTTCTCTTCTCTTCTCTTCTCTTCTCTTCTCTTCTCTTCTCTGACCTTTCTGTGAGTCAGTAATTCTCTTCGTGCTTTAGCCACAGGAAATGGACAATAAACAAGGTTGTGTAACCATATCTGGCCCATACTCTGATAGTGAGTGTGTGTGTGTTGTTTACATGCTTATTGCGATGTTGTGATTGAGCAGCACTGTCACTGCGGAGTCTCACATTTCTGTCACCAATTTATCCTTTTGCAAACTCATCGGTTATTCTGAGCTGAGATTACATTTTATTAATGTATTTATTTATTTATCAGACACTGAAATCAGAAAGGAGTAACAGATCAGACGTGATTAGTTATATAAAATGAAAACTGAGCAGCTGAGGGGTTTAATCTGAGAGAATCGAGCGGCGATTCTCTCAGTCCCGGGAATTAACGTGCTCCTGTTCTCACTGAAGCCTCAGAGTCAGGAACTAAAGCCAACTCTAATGAGAAGGAGAACCCACATGTTTTAACGGAGTTGGGGCGGGGGGTGATTCGTTTGTCCAGGGGACACATCAGACACCGAGTCCAATGTGTGATTAGAGCGAGTGTGTACATCCTGCTTTGACTCCTGCAAAGAAAAGTGCCTCATAAATTACATACCAGCAACGAGCACCTACACACACCATGCTGAAATTAGGGGGCCGTGTGTGTGTGTGTGTGTGTGTGTGTGTGTGTGTGTGTGTGTGTGTGTGTGTGTGTGTGTGTGTGTGTTAAAACAGCAGAGAGGAACTGAAATACAGAAACAGAAAAGCCCTTGGTGTAGATGTGACCTTTTAGAAAAGTGTCTTGTGAACACACTACACCGAGTTACACAACATTACACAATATAACAAAACGCTCTCACTGAAAGACCGAACAGTTCCTACTGTGTGTGTGTGTGTGTGTGTGTGTGTGTGTGTGTTCCAAACCTCAAGTACACACAGTGTTTACTCGGTTTCCCTCGGTCTGGCGATCACACTCGGGTCCGAGAGCATCCGGGTTTTCCCGTGTGAATGCATTAGTGTGTTATGCTCTCGCGTCCTGCCCCTCTATAGCACACGTTACAACACTAATACACACAACGTCTCTCTGCATGAAGTGTGTTACAACATCCAGAATGTTCTGACAGGTTCAGCCAGTGGGAGAGGGATGATATGAAAAACGGAGAGATGAGTGGGAAATGAGTGTAAAGGAAGAAAAGGATGATCACTGGTGTGTGTGTGTGTGTGCTGTGGCATGTGTGTGTTGTTACTGCAGGCGAGACGGGACATGTCCCATTACTCCGTCTCTACTCACTGAAAACACGAGGACTCCTCATCTTTGTCACATCCTGTTGCACTGTGTGCGTAATGAATATTAATGAGTTTATAATGAATATTAATGAGTGTGTGATGTTATAGTGTGACAGACAGAGTAAACATGAGCAGTAGCTACACTGCAGGTATCCCAGATCCCCCTTTGATCTCGGTTCCCATGTGTTAGTGTTTCAGCGACGCTGACACTCGACCTCGCCTAAAAACGCGTACGCTGTAAGTCCACAATCGCACGGCGTATCGTCCTCTAGTAGACCGGGTGAGTGTGTTCAGGGCAGTGGCGTATCTCCAACACTGTCGGATGTTGTGTAAAGCAACACACCATCACTGACTTAACAGGAAATACGTCAGCGTACGGAATTACGGCTCTCTTGGCGTTCCAAGGCGACGTTAAGTCCAAGCCTAGTGGTTTCCGTATCTTGTTTCTGTCTACTTCCCGGTTCTGACTTTTCTGCCCGTGGTGTGATGCCGATTATTACTGAACGTTATAGAAAACACAGGAATGACATGGATGTGGAACGCTCTATTTTACAGTTCTTCAGCGAGCCTGAGCTCCACGTACGCTTTCATCATCCTGAACCCACGTGAGGCTGAATCCAGCTTCGTGTTCAGTGTAGAAGCTCACTACTGTACGCAGGGTATAACAGAGTGATGGTGTACAGCAGGGGTGTCCGATCTTATCCGGAAATAGTGTGGTGCAGGTTTTCATTCCAAACGAGCAGGAGCCACACCTGAGTGTATTGAAAGCCAAGATGAACTGATGAAACAGGTGGAATCAGGTGTGTCTCCTGCTCGGTTGGAATGAAGACCTGCACCCACTCCGGTTCTTTCCGGATAAGACTGGACGTCCCTGGTGTAGACTCTACAGAGTGCTCTATATCGTACACTCCACACCAGTTGTTTTGGTATTTAGTGGATGTTCTAGTGCTCATGAAAGGCTTTTGGAAAATAAATCAGTCCCCATTTCCCCCCTCGAGCTGGATCCTTCACTCAGGTGTGGATGTGTAATGCATTATTGATAAATCTGACTCACCGTTACTGAGCACGCTGACAAACCCGGAGCTGTTTATCGAGTGAAAGTGCTCAGCGTCGAGCCGGACGAGGGCCTACGAGCAGATTTTGCAGCCTGTGATACAGCCAGCGGAGGATCAGTCGACTCGCAGCTCACACGGCAGGAGGTGGATATTGATCCCGATTTGGGTTTGATATCCACCTTCAGGGGCAGGAAAGATTTTTCTTCTCTTTTCTCTGTGTGATGGAAAAAAGTAAAAGGAAGATCTGGAGAATCTGAATCAGTTTTATCGACTAAAGGCTTCTGAGGAGTGATATTTTCTGTAACAGATATTTTAGCGTGTAGATGATCTCAGTGAGTTAGCGTAACCTGTTCGTATGTAATATGATGTGTACAGAATGCGTAGTTTTGAACAGCACAGTAAATATTGTCTTTATAATAGTCATATTTATTTATATACTTTTATAATGATTTTAAAATCTCCAAATTATTTACAAAAAACAAAAAGATGGTACATTAATGATCTATAATCACTAATGAGTTCATCGTACATCTGTAAAAGTAATTCAGATTGTGCTTGGCAAGAATAGTTAAACAAGTAGCATGCTAATCTGGATTTAAAAACACGTCTAAAGTTAAAAAGCGTTCCTGTCCTCCTCTCTGGAGCACGGGCGCGAGATCCCTAACGTTACTGCCTAAAACTTAATGACTAACATCAGAATTTCTGTTTGATCAGAATTTAGAAGGACGTTTCTGTTCAGCTGTCGTGTCAGTGCTACTGAATCTGACTGAAGCGATGATTGTGTCAGCAGTGTAGAAGTGGAACACGGTATTAAGTTTGGATCTAAAGGAGAATAAGTGTCTCAGTGGTTAAAGGCTCTGCGTGACTGATCAGAAGGTCAGGAGTTCAAATCCCAGCACTGCCAAGCCACTGTTGGGCCCCTGAGCGAGGCCCTGAACCCTCTCTGCTCAGGTGTAAAAATGAGATGAATGGAAATCGCTCTGGATAACACCGTCTGCCAAAAACAGAACATTGTGACGCCATATTGTTATTTTTTACATCAAGATTCTCCGTTGATGCAAAAAACTGATAATGGTCTGTCATGTAGGATGTACTCCGTGTGTGTGTGTGTGTGTGTGTGTGTGTGTGTGTGTGTGTGTGTTAGGGATGTCACAAGAACCGATACTTCGGTACCAACATTCTTAAAACGTGACAGTACTTATTTTTCGGCAGTAGCGTAGGTGCCGATGTTGCAATTCATCCGGAACTGAAGGGGGCAGCAGATACGCGTAAGTGTTTTAGTCGGTCCACAAGTGGTGAAGAAGAAGAACGCTTACAAGCACACGGGAGAAACTACAGAAGTTTAGCTCCGCCCTGACTGGTTGAGAGGAAAGGTAGGCGGTTTCCGGTGTGTAACCGATGCTATCGTTCATTTCAAACACAGCGAGGAAACACCTGGAATTTGGAGAAGCGCCTGAAAGACGGTCCTGTATTATATTGGGTTGAGGCAGCTGCATCGTGGCGTGAAACCAGCTAACGCTATGCTCCATGTAATGTTAGCGATAGCCAGTTATTTATTAACGACGCTAACGCATTGCAGTGTGATGAACTACCTCCTAATGTTCCACCATGCACCTCCATTCAGCCCGGGTCCTGTCAGATACATGTAGTAATGTCACTCATAAGTAACTAAAATATCCCCCTCTCTCTTTTTGCCAGTATTAGAGGATGAAGTCTGCCAGGAGTTTTTAATTTTATGTTTTATGTTTTTATACCACACCGTGGTATCGACTTTGGTATGGAGTATCGTGTACTTTTGGTGGTATCGATACCGACTACTAGATTTTTGGTATCGTGACATCCCTAGTGTGTACTGTATGTATAATATAAAGATCGGTTAAAGATCTTGTTTAAAGGAAATATTTCTCACACACACACACACACACACACACACACACACACACACACACACACAGTGTTTAATGTGTTTGAACAGAACCCCGGTGTGTTCTCCCCCTCGGTGTAGTCCTTCAGGCCGGTGAGAACACTGCAGTCACGCTCAAGAGAGCAGCTGAGCTCTTCTACTTCTTCCTACTGAACTGGAGTTTTTGTAGTGTTTTTGTGAGCTGTTAAACTGAAACGAGTACAGAGCTGTAGCTGCAGGAACACCACATGCTCTGGGGATTTGGGCGTGCAGGAAGAGAAAATAAACACAGGATGTGACATTAAAGGTTTGAATTTAATCGAAAGGTTGTTTATATAATTATCAAATCATTTATTTATCAGCGGCTGTGTGATCTCCACGCTCGCGCATACTCTTAGCGAAGGACTTCTTTACGAGGACGTTTTGACCCCTACACAGTCAGGTCGAGAAAACCGCACATCATGTGGAACAAAGGTCAAAAAAATGGAAGTATAAAGGAAAAATTAGATTAGAAGATAAACTGAAGATGAAGTGATCTTGGTGTGTTTAGACTCAGGAGTCAGGAAGTGAAGCAGGAGTGCTCTGGGGAACGCGAGCTCCTCAGTGATGGATTTTGGTGAATGTTATAAAGCACAGAAGATTCCGGTACATTTATATCTATTTCTTCTCTTTTGTAAGGAGCTCAGAGACGTGTTTCAGACTCGGCGGGTGACTGGACGTGTCACAGTCCAGCGTCTGAAGCTAAATGTCTAAAGCAGAATAAAACGCACTTCTTATTTCATAAACTATTCACAGAGGCAGAGATGAGGACGTGGAGGTTCGGTGAGGTCTCGCTGCTCACAGAGCCGGCTTTGTTTCACTGTCAGATACGCGGAGAAGACAACGACGCATAAATCACTCGCCCGCACCGCTACGTGCTTTTAAAGGCCAGAAAGTGAATTCTCAGTCTGACTTCTTTCAGAAGTTTTTTTTTCCTTCCAAAGGCAAGACAAGATATTACCATGGAGGAGCGTTATAAAAATGGATGACTGAAACGGCGCCGTCTTTTTCCTCGGCTGATTATTTTTTCCGGCAGTTTATTTCCTGTTTATATTCTTTCTTTACCCTACATTTAGCAACTAATTAAGGCTCATTTATGTGTAAATTAGAGTAATTTAATTGCCAGAAATAGAAACTGCTAGTAAAATGTACAAACATCCAATTACTTGTTATCAAGTTGTTTGTTGTGAAGATCAACATCGAGATTGAGATGGAAGAGAAGGAAAAGTTCACAACACTTTTTGCCAAGAAACTTTGAGGAAAACAGAATAAAACTGAGAATAATAAAATAAGAAGAATAAGAAGCTAAGAAGAATAAAACAGCACAAATCTGATAAACACGTGATGAAGGTGTGCAGTGGTCCTCTAACGTTAACTGCAAATGTGTGTTTCATGGTGGCAGCAGGATGAGAAGGTCAGTCCCGTCACAGATTCCAGCTCCTCATGGAGGATCTCCAGATATTCCCAAGCTGACTGAGATATTACATCAAAATTTTGTGCGCCCCTGACCATAACACCCATGTGCTTCTTCCCAAACTGTATCCACAAAGTCTGAAGCACACAGTTGTGTAGAACGTCTCTGTACGCTGTGGCATTATATACAATTCCCCTTCACTGGAACTAAGAATCCCAAACACTGTTCCAGCGCGACACACAGTGCACAAAGCTCCATGAAGACGGGGGTGAAGGTTAGAAGAAGGTAGAAGAACTCGAGTGTCCTGCACAGAGCCCTGACCTCAACCCCACTGAACTCCTTTGGGATGAACTGGAACTGGAGTCTCCTTACATCAACATCAACATCAGCACCTGACCTCAACCTCACTGACGCTCTTGTAGCTGAATGATCACTAATCCCCACAGCCACGCCCCAAAATCCCAAATTCACACTCACAAATCCCCACAGCCACGCCCCAAAATCCCAAATTCACACTCACAAATCCCCACAGCCACGCCCCAAAATCCCAAATTCACACTCACAAATCCCCACAGCCACGCCCCAAAATGACACTCACTAATACCCATAGCCACACCCCAAAATTCTAAAATCACACTCACAAATCCCTATAGCCACGCCCCAAAATTACACTCACTAATACCCATAGCCACGCCCCAAAATTCCAAAATCACACTCACTAATACTCATAGCCACGCCCCAAAATTCTAAAATCACACTCACAAATACCCACAGCCACGCCCCAAAATTACAAAATCAGTCACTAATACCCATAGCCACGCCCCAAAATCACAGTCACTAATACCCATAGCCACGCCCCAAAATCTAGTAAAGTGCCCAAACCGCCTCAGCTGGCTCCTCTTTAATCAGTGGTTCTACTGTGAGGTTCTTCCAGTATGTGGAGCTTCTCACTCTCAGCCCTGACCATGAACTTTAATCTGATTTGTTATTAACACTGCTACAAACTCTCCCCCCCCAAACTCTTCCCCCAAACTCTTCCCCCAAACTCTTCCCCCCTTCACATTTCCAGTGGTCATTTTGTCACTCAGCAGGTGGTTGTTGCTCTCAGAGAGCTGTTCAGACGGATGTTCAGACGGATGTTCAGACGGATGTTCAGATGTCATGTGATGTACAGTGTCGGAGCAGGACTGATGTGGTTTGATGCTTGGTTTTGGAGTTTCTCTGCTATTGTGTTATAGAAATGAAGTCTTCAGACCGTGACATTGTGCTCAGACTGATGGGTTACGGCTCAGGCCTCCTGAAGCGCAGAGCTTTGATAAAGTCTCACATCATTTGTTTGACTTTTACAGAACATGTAGAGAAATTTGAGCAAAGCTGGTATTTGATCACACTGTACTCCTAAAACGCAGGACCTACACTCGTCTCATCCCGTACTCCTGACATCTTTCATCGGTTCTCCGTTACAAAAGAGATGTTTTTCCTCCATTGCTGATCTGTATCTCTGTCTTTCTTAAAAACATATAGTCTCTCAAGAGCAGCCGTTCCATCCATAAACTCTCATCATCTCCTCCTCAGAGCAGGACGGCGTTCTGTGCCGTTTACATCCGTAAACCTGCAGCACAGCTAACGGCTTCAACAGCAGCAACTTCCTGCTTTCAAAAATAATCACCAGTAAATATTTGTAATG
>NC_071258.1:270000-285000 GCF_023375685.1 Ictalurus furcatus
TACTTTATTTCTATTCCTCCTTTTTTCCTCAGTTTACAGCCGACTGATTTTGGGTTTTCCTCATGGGGCCCGGACACCCACACGCGCGCACGCACACACGTGCACACACACACGTGCACACACACACACACACACACACGCACGCGCGCACACACAGTGCTGGTGTTCTTGAGGCCTGGCAATGACAGTGGGGCTGCACCGGGGCTCGAGAGTGTGTTCCTGCTAAATGAAGCATTAATGGCCTGTGTGTGTGTGTGTGTGTGTGTGTGTGAGGGTGGGTGTGTGTGTGTTCAGGAGATGATGCATGGCCTGGTGATGACATTGGCTGGCTTTAGCGAGCGCGGCTATGCTAAGTGTCCAAACACAGGATGATGAAGGACGGGACAGAGGGAGGTTTTGTGTCCCTCCTCCATCTCTGTCGCTAATGAAGTGCGACGGCCGTGAGCACCTCCACATCCCGGCCATGTGCTGGGTCACGCCTCATCTTCTCTATTACCCCACACACACACACACACACACACTCACACACACTCACACACACTCACACACACACTGTTTAATGGCAGTTTGAGTGAGTGTGAGTTACTCTGTGGATGATCAGGAACTCAGTCAGATGCAAAACACACAAACCTCGAAGTGTTCACGTCCGAAATGAAGCACAAATCCAGAGAGATGTAAAAAAAAAACATGTAAACTCTACTGCTGATGTTGTTACTCCTCTATTACTCCTCTATTACTCCTCTTACTCCTCTAGCACTCCTCTATTACTCCTGTTACTCCTCTATTACTCCTCTATCACTCCTCTGTTACTCCTCTATTACTCCGGTTACTCCTCTATCACTCCTCTATCACTCCTCTATTACTCCTGTTACTCCTCTATTACTCCTGTTACTCCTCTATTACTCCTGTTACTCCTCTATTACTCCTCTATCACTCCTCTGTTACTCCTCTATTACTCCGGTTACTCCTCTATCACTCCTCTATCACTCCTCTGTTACTCCTCTATCACTCCTGTTACTCCTCTATTACTCCTATCACTCCTGTTACTCCTGTTACTCCTCTATTACTCCTCTATTACTCCTGTTACTCCTCTATTACACCTGTTACTCCTCTATTATTCCTGTTACTCCTCTATTACTCCTGTTACTCCTCTATTACTCCTCTATTACTCCTGTTACTCCTCTATTACACCTGTTACTCCTCTATTACTCCTGTTACTCCTCTATTACTCCTCTATTACTCCTGTTACTCCTCTATCACTCCTCTGTTACTCCTCTATTACACCTGTTACTCCTCTATTATTCCTGTTACTCCTCTATTACTCCTGTTACTCCTCTATTACTCCTCTATTACTCCTGTTACTCCTCTATTACACCTGTTACTCCTCTATTACACCTGTTACTCCTCTATTACTCCTGTTACTCCTCTATTACTCCTCTATTACTCCTGTTACTCCTCTATCACTCCTCTGTTACTCCTCTATTACTCCTGTTACTCCTCTATTACTCCTGTTACTCCTCTATTACACCTGTTACTCCTCTATTATTCCTGTTACTCCTCTATTACTCCTGTTACTCCTCTATCACTCCTCTGTTACTCCTGTTACTCCTCTATTACTCCTGTTACTCCTTTATTACTCCTCTATTACTCCTGTTACTCCTCTATTACTCCTGTTACTCCTCTATTACTCCTGTTACTCCTCTGTTACTCCTGTTACTCCTCTATTACACCTGTTACTCCTCTATTACACCTGTTACTCCTCTGTTACTCCTCTGTTACTCCTCTATTACACCTGTTACTCCTCTATTACACCTGTTACTCCTCTATTACTCCTGTTACTCCTCTATTACTCCTCTATTACTCCTGTTACTCCTCTATTACTCCTGTTACTCCTCTGTCACTCCTCTGTTACTCCTCTATTACTCCTCTATTACACCTGTTACTCCTCTATTACACCTGTTACTCCTCTATTACTCCTGTTACTCCTCTATTACTCCTCTATTACTCCTGTTACTCCTCTATTACTCCTGTTACTCCTCTATTACACCTGTTACTCCTCTATTATTCCTGTTACTCCTCTATTACTCCTGTTACTCCTCTATCACTCCTCTGTTACTCCTGTTACTCCTCTATTACTCCTGTTACTCCTTTATTACTCCTCTATTACTCCTGTTACTCCTCTATTACTCCTGTTACTCCTCTATTACTCCTGTTACTCCTCTGTTACTCCTGTTACTCCTCTGTTACACCTGTTACTCCTCTATTACACCTGTTACTCCTCTGTTACTCCTCTGTTACTCCTCTATTACACCTGTTACTCCTCTATTACACCTGTTACTCCTCTATTACTCCTGTTACTCCTCTATTACTCCTCTATTACTCCTGTTACTCCTCTATTACTCCTGTTACTCCTCTGTCACTCCTCTGTCACTCCTCTATTACTCCTCTATCACTCCTCTATCACTCCTGTTACTCCTCTATCACTCCTCTATCACTCCTCTGTTACTCCTCTATCACTCCTGTTACTCCTCTATTACTCCTTTATTACTCCTGTTACTCCTCTATTACTCCTCTGTTACTCCTCAATTACTCCTGTTACTCCTCTGTTACTCCTCTATTACTCCTGTTACTCCTCTGTTACTCCTGTTACTCCTCTATTACTCCTGTTACTCCTCTGTTACTCCTGTTACTCCTCTGTTACTCCTGTTACTCCTCTATTACTCCTGTTACTCCTGTTACTCCTCTATTACACCTGTTACTCCTCTATTACTCCTGTTACTCCTCTGTTACTCCTCTGTTACTCCTGTTACTCCTGTTACTCCTCTATTACTCCTGTTACTCCTGTTACTCCTCTATTACACCTGTTACTCCTCTATTACACCTGTTACTCCTCTATTACTCCTCTATTACTCCTGTTACTCCTCTATTACTCCTCTATTACTCCTGTTACTCCTATTACTCCTGTTACTCCTCTGTCACTCCTCTGTCACTCCTCTATTACTCCTCTATCACTCCTGTTACTCCTCTATTACTCATCTATTACTCCTCTGTTACTCCTCTATTACTCCTGTTACTCTTCTATTACTCCTCTATTACTCCTGTTACTCCTCTGTTACTCCTGTTACTCCTTTATTACTCCTCTATCTCCTCTGTTACTCCTGTTACTCCTCTGTTACTCCTCTATTACTCCTCTATTACTCCTGTTTACCTGATGTTATTATTCCGTGAACAGGAAACAGAGGTGTAATAAGCTCACGCCGTGCCATATCGATTTAACTCATTGATTCTTTCCCGTTCCTCAGTGCTCGTGTCTGTGTGTGTGTGTGTGTGTGTGTGTGTGTGTGTGTGTGTGAGATCATTAGTTTAAGCACCCTGAGTAATAAATCAGCATAATGTTATTCCTATTGATCAGTGCAGATGGTGTTATGGGTTTGATCTTGGTCCAGATGATGTGGATGGATTAATAAATTCATGTTCTTCTCTCGTTTCAGCTCAGTCTTTTAAAGAATTCTCACAGCTGCTGAACACCGTGGAGGAGGAGAGACACCGCCTCGTAAGTCTTCACTTTTTATAAATTAATGCTTTTCCTCACTGCACCAATAATAAACTATAAACACCCACACTTTCTTTTATTTTATTTTCCTGTCTCTACGGTATGAAGAGTTTATTCTGGGCTGTGAAATAAAACGGAATTTTAGGGCCTTGAACTTAAAGTGCTGTTATTAAAAGACATTAATTATGTAATTAATCTGTAATAAAGAAAATGTATGAAAAATGGGGAGAAAGATTTTTAGTAAGTCAGTTTAATAGATAATAAATCCATAAAACAGAGCTGACAAATACAACTAATAATATAAAATATAAATTTGATCTAAATGTTAAGCAGGACGTCGTGACCAGTCAAAACCTGTAGTGAAAATATCTCTGGGAGAAATGTGAACTTTATTAAATAATAATCATTCCTTTTTTTAAATTAATTTATTAAATAAATGAATAAATAAATGTGGAGCTCATGACATAATGCAGCAGATTCATTAAACACTTTATCCCTAAATCACTTATTATGATGAAATTATAATTAATCTGCAGCTTTCTGTGATTAGTGATGAACATTATGTATAATTATTCATTATTAATGCAGGATATCACAATATTAAATATTAATATTTAAAATACAGAAGAAGATTTTTTTAAATCTACACTATTCATGAATATTTTATTTAGCATTAATAAAACCTTCAGGTTCTGGAGGACCAGTCCGCTTGTTCCTGTGAGGATGGAGTCCGTCGGGTTTAATCAAAAACATCACCATGGTGAGATTATACAGTCTCGTGTGCGGAGTTTAATCGGACGTCGTTAATCCGACGTCGTTAATGTACAACAAACAGAGCAAAATAGTCAAAGAAAAATGACTGAACGATGGAAGGCAGGACGCAGGTGTGTGAACTCCGCACTGGGTTTTATTTTGGGAAATCATTATTAATGATCGTAACTGTGGTGAAAAGACAGGCAGACAGACAGAGTGACGGACACACACACAGACACACACACACACAGACACTAATCACACTGAGTGAAAACAGATGAGGTTGAAAGCCAGGAAGTAATACATGAAAGGAAGAACAGTAACGCTGCTGAATGCACGGTGAGCGTTTGCAGTGAGGAACAGAAACAGCAGGAGAGAAATAACCGGACTAATCAAAGTGGGACACAGAACAGGGGAACACATTAGAGTAATTAACCAGTGCCATGACGAGGCCGGACCAAAACCAACACAAAAGCACATGGAGTGCTGAGAGAGGACAAAATAAACTCGCACACGAATCAGACTTAAATATTCAATAATGTCTAATAAGTGAAATTTGTCTGTAATCATTCCTCTAAAAACCCGTCACGGTTTAATCGTGTTTATTTATTACAGCTGTTTATGGACTGTTTGTTTGTTAAAGGGATTTCAGGCTCATTCTGTATTTTATAAACTTTGATGTGTGTTGGGTTCAGACTCGTCGCTCAGGTTTTCTTGGTGATAAAGAGGAAACTGAGATAAACGCTCATGTACGCTTACAGCAACTTTATCAGCTCTTACAGCTTCAACACCGCGAGAGTGAGATCAGATACACACACCGGTGTTCTGCACCTCACCCTGCTGAGAGGAACACACTGATAAACACCATCTGCCTGCGTGTGTGCGTGCGTGCGTGCGTGCGTGCGTGCGTGCGTGCGTGTGTGTGTGTGTGTGTGGAAATTGTTCAGAATGGCTTCAGAATAGCTAAGAAAGAAAACACACTCGTATTGTGATGTCACTAAATTATAAATTGATCGGATTTGAACCAATCATGTCCGATTATGCAAATTCTTAGGAATACAAGCTGACGATCTGGTTCCTGAGTCACATGTTCCTCAGCTGTTTTTAGTCATTTATTGGATTAAAAAAAAAAAGCTTTTAACTATTTGTTCTTTTACACAGAATATTTAAATGTAAGAGGATTATAACGGCGCGTCCGCGAGTGCTTTACTCTTACAGCACAGAACAACAATGACACTTTTTATAAGTTAAAGAAGGAAATGTTATTTTTATCCATTTGTAACACTTAAACTTCTTTTTAACGGATAGAAAAACAGGCTTAGAAATAATCACGCTCGTCAGGACCCGAGCCTGAGCTCAGTAATAATAATAAAGAGAAAAGAGGGTTTGAACTCGCTCAGCGCTGCGGTGTATAATCTCCTGCTGCAAATCATTAACGAGGGGAAGGTGTGGGGGAAGGTGCGGGGGAAGATGCGGGGGAAGGTGCGGGGGAAGGTGAGGAGGAACGTGCGGGGGAACGTGCGGGGGAACGTGAGGAGGGTTTAAGGGCAGCCCGGGAGGATATTTCCAGATTCTTTTCAGGTGCTTCTGTCTGCGTTTCCACATTCTGTTTGAATTGATTCACTTTTCCCAATTCTCTATAAAACAGTCCGTAGTTACGTAGGAACTTTTTAAAAATCTTTTTTTTAAACTTTTTTTTTGTTAAAACTTTCAGTGGTCTCTCTGGGCTTTGCAGATTGTTTACCTACAAATTTCTCACCGTTTGCGTTTTCATTGATGAGATGAATCGTCTGCTCACTGATCTTTGCACTTTTTTTACTATGCAAGTTTAAAATAATATATTTATATATTTATATATTGATAAGAGCTCTGTGGTCTGCTTTTATTCAGTGTGTGGACAGACTCTGCCTTGGATTTTATTTGTTTTTTTCTTGCTTCACGCAGCCGAGGAGAGCTTCATCTCATTTGAGCGCAAATATCCTTCTACCTACTTTTCTCATTTATTAATAAATAATAAACCTATACATCGATGAAGATGTAAACATATAAATATATAAACAAAGCCCTAACCCTGGTGTTACGCCTTCATTCCACAGATAATATAACGATAACATAGCGATAATGTAATAGAATAGTTTGTGCCTGTGCTCTGTTTACTGATTTTGATTCACGGTTTGGATTCGTCTGTCTCTCAAATAAAACGTTTAAACTGCATTTACAGCCGTCTCGACTCGCCGAACACGACGTGGCGACATTATGTAAACTTGTGTAAACAAACACGCATGTAAACACGATGGCCGATGTCCAGGTCAGCAGAAATGAGTGATCTGTCGAGAAGGTAATTACCGTGACAGGACACTCAGACGTATGCTTTAATGTGAGCAAGAAGACTTTAATGAGGGCATTAAGTGCTCGTGGGCAGAACCATGAGCAGCGCATTAGGAGTTCAGTATCGTGTCTTATCTGTTAAACTAAATCCTGCATGAAATAAAAAGATTCTGTTCAGCGCGTCTCCTGTGGAAGTTTTCTTCAGCCGTACGGCTTCGACCTCTAAAGACTGTCGATTGACTCTTTAAAAGACATCGGAATTACTGAAACCCGTCTGTATCTCGTCATAATAGACCATAAACCTTCCTGCATGTCGAATTTCCCAAATCTGAATTCGTAACCGGAGAACATTCACGCAGCCGTGGAGCTCTCAGTGATGCCCATCACTCCGGGAATCCCATTCAATTCCGTCGCTCAATTTCACTTCACTAAAGTGGGGAGGATCTTTTGGCCTCTGTCTTCTTTCAACTGTGAGATGGGGGTTTAAACAGGAGGGAGACAGGAGGGAGACAGCGCACACACGCACACACACATGCACACACACGCACGCACGCATGCACACACGCACGCACACACGCGCACACACATCTGGACTCAATCTGCAGCCCAGAATAGAAGAGAAAAGGTTCAGAGAGATAAGACTGTGAGACTGTGAGCCGAGCCGTAACTCAGTCTGACCCTGAGTGATCCTGTGTAATGAGGACGTGTGTGTGTGTGTGTGTGTGTGTGTGTGTGTGTGTGTGTGTGTGTGCATGCGCGTGCATGCTCTCCTCCCGTCTGCACTCTTTATTACGGTCGTATCGTAACCGCGGCCTCCTGACGGAGGAGAGCTTTACTGTGGTGTTGGAGCAGCTCGAGTCTCTCGGCTGTAATCAGCTTTACTGAGGCTCTGGCTTTGGGCCACGTCCTGAATCAACAGCTACGTGTTTGCTAAACACCTGAGTGTTATTGTAGGGCACACACTTAGTGAATTACACCAGATTAAACTGCCGCTTGTTAAATCCTCCAAATCACATCCTTAGAGAGATGGAGGCGAAAAAAGACGGAACTGGAGGAGGAGAACATGAGAGACAAACATTTTCATCATGTCCCTATGAATGTGCTGTAGATCCTTTATATTTTATATATATATATATATATATATATGTATATATGTTGGTGTATATACATACTATCTATGTATCTACTGACGCTTTCAATTTGATGAGTGAAATTTGGAACATTTTCAACAGAAAAGTGTGATTTAAAAAAATAAAAAAGTTTTCCGTAGTGCTGCAGTGGTATTTTATACTTCTCACAGTTTTAATAATAAACGTGTTCTAATGCATCCATTAAATAAAAAAGTATATTATTATGTAATTTATGCATTGGCACAAAAGACTCAAATCCAGCGTGTGTGAGTGTGTGTGAGTGTGTGTGAGTGTGTGTGAGTGTGTGTGAGTGTGTGTGAGTGTGTGTGTGAGTGATGCTGATCTTCTTCCTCCTGTTTAGCTGCTGATAGCGCTCTCTCGTTGTGTTATCTTGGTCAGACATGTTTAGCTGAGCGAAGCGTTGTTATTATCGCTCGTGCTCAGGATCGCTACGCTGCCGTAACGCCGTCTCTCCCACGCCGAGCCCGCAGCCAATCACGCTCTGTCAGGCGGCTGAGGCAGCGTCGGGATATGGACTTGTGTTCTCCTAACGATACGGCCAACGTTTTTCTGCCACGTCGCTCAGGAGCCTCGCATCACGATGAGCTCACATCCCTCACCCCTTCAAGAACATCTGTACAGGCTCAGAGGAACCTTAAGGACAACACCACATCTGTGGCAGCAGCAGAGGGATCTCACAGGGAAAGTGCTAACTGCGATGCTCCTGAAGAGGCTTGTTCTGAATAAGTCCTGAGTGGTTGTGTGAAGGACTGATGGTGTGTGTGTGTGTGTGTGTGTGTGTGTGTGTGTGTGTGTGTGTGAGGAAGCACTCTGATGCAGGGGTTTGAGCTCTAATATGCTGATGACTTCAGTGTAGTGTCCCGGGCCTCGGACCGTCTCAAAACTAGTCTCACTGCAGACGTCCACGCGCTTCCCCAGTGACGCAGCTTTGGAAGCGTTCTGTCTGAGAAACACAGCAGTGATGCAGAAGTACAGCGCAGGTTTCCTCATCATGCTGCAACATCCTTCAGTCACGAGTGTTTACGCTCATTTCCACCGGAACTGCAGTGTTCTGGATCAGATGATCTGCATCACCGCGCTGCTCTGTACTCCTGAGACGGAGATCTCCTATAAGGATCAATTTAAATCTAAAAAAATTATATTCTGATTTCTGTAAAGCTGCTTTGTGACCATTGTTAACAGCTCTATAAGAATAAAATTGAGTTGAATTAAATATAGACACTGCCTGAAGCTGGGGGACAAATTCCTTCTAAAGTGTCTTCAGCAAATCCTGGAGATGACGTGGGGAGAGAGAGAGAGAGAGGGAGCGGGAGAGGGAGAGGGAGAGAGAGAGGGAGAGAGGGAGAGAGGGAGGGAGAGAGGGAGAGAGGGAGGGAGAGAGGGAGGGAGAGAGGGAGGGAGAGAGGGAGGGAGAGAGGGAGGGAGAGAGATAGGGAGAGAGGGAGGGAGAGAGGGAGGGAGAGAGGGAGGGAGAGAGATAGGGAGAGAGGGAGAGAGATAGGGAGAGAGGGAGAGAGATAGGGAGAGAGGGAGAGAGAGACCCATATGGAGAACTGGCAGATTTTACACTCCATCTACATCTGGGTCACGGCTCTGCAGGAGGACACAAGAAGTGATATAAAGACTAACAATTACTGTGGAAACAATATTAACCCTTTATCTCTTCTGAGAACAACAACAATTACAGACCACGCAGCGTCATCAACTCTTCTCCAAGAACCTTCACAGGTTTGAGGAAGAGAAAACATCTCAGTGTTGTGTAAGTGTGGCTTATAACAACACAAACACGTATCAATCACCGTGTGTGTGTGTGTGTGTGTGTGTGTGTGTGTGTGTGTGTGTGTGTGTGTGTGTGTGTATGTTTGTGTGTGTGTGTGAGAGAGAGAGCGAGAGAGAGACTCTGCACCAACGTGTGCAGATGTTTCCTCTTTCTTCTGCCTCTTTCCTCTTTTCTGGTTCCAGTTCTAGTCCCAGGTTTCTGCTGGAGAGCCGATCACAGTCTGCTGTCTGGAAGCTGAAGGCTGAGTGAGACGTCTGCACCATGGTTCTGTTCCTCAGTCTGTTTTGTTGTTTTGTCGCGCATCATTTAATTACGTCAGTGTTTCCGTCTTAATCTCCTTTACTCTTTTATTTCGGCGGCGTCCGCCCCCGACCGTGCCATGTTTGCTGTTCCAGGTGATGAGGTTCTGGTTCTGGTTCTGATGCAGAGTTCTGGACAGGTTGTATGTAACGTTTGTGATTGAATCCTGTGATGTGTTTAATGTCATAAACATGCGATGTTAACTGGCTTGACCCGGGTCTTTCACCTGAGCACTGAACGTGAATATTCACAGGTCTGAGTCACAGGGAAGGCCAGTATTCCGAGCTCGGATACGTGAGAACTATAACTCTATCCCTATCCTGCGTTCTCATCTGCAGGAGCGATTGTGCGTCCATGTGCCTGGTGAGATTCTTGTTAGCGCGAGATCTCGAGTGCGAGAAGCTGAATGTTTGTAGGATTTATTGGGAAGTATCATCAGCATCATCAGCATCATCATAACCAGCGGATAAACTGATTAGATTCTGAAATTGATCCAAACAGGGTCAAGGTCACAGCAAGGTCAAATGTCTGAAATAGTTTTTCTTCAATAGCGGCCTCGCTGTTTCTGGTGTACAGTTTAGTAATAAGAAGGACGAGCGTTGTCGGCGATGGAGGCGTCGTCCACGCCGTCCACGCGGTTGGTGTCGAGTTCCACTCGTTTACTCAGTGTAATAACAGGGAAGTTCTCAGCAGGCTCGTATTCACTCAGATGCTGATTCCTGCACTTTCTTTGTTTCTGCTCCTCTGTGGTTCTGCTCCGTACATCTGTTTTCTCTCACAGCATGCGTTTGACATTACGCTGTGTATTCTTCACCACAATATGGCTGGATAAAGGCAGCGTTCCTGTGCAAGCTGAGCTGAGAATGTAGCGTACCGCGAGTTCCTACAACAGCCTCGAGTTCTGATCAGGGCGTTAATAAGGAGAGCAGTGATGCTGTAGAATACTGTAAATATAAGCATGATGACGGAAACGTCTGTTTCAGACCTTCTGATGGGTGAAAAAGGTCGAGGTTCATCACACGAAGGGTTACACTGCACATCGTTTTATATGCAGTACAATGCACTCGGTACACGGTGTAGTACATACAGGTTCAAGACGTGATGTGAGAAGGTCAGGAATTGTTTACACTCAATACTGAATAGAGACAAAACTCCTGATAAATATATTACAGATAAAAACATCAATCCTACGCTAATCACAAAGCTAGAAACATAGAAACAGCTTTAGCATTAAACACATATTCCCAGCACACACACACACACACACACACACACACACACACACACACACACACACACTGACTGAAAAAAAGATGTCTACTGAAATCACAACATTTTGAATTACATTTAATAACACAATAATTTCTGAAGACATTAAAGTTGAAATACCGGAGTGTTTTTAAACCTGTGATAATCACACAGTAATTACAGAACTGTAGAATATTGCTGATTTACAATATAAGCAGGAAATAGATTGGGTTAGCTTTACATTTAGATTAGACTATATGCCCCCCCCCCCCCCCCACGTCGGTTCAGAGACGCTCAGCCCCGCCCCTTTTCCTCAAATGCAGCTGAAATGCAGGGTGTGGGCTGAAATGTATAAACGGCTCCTTTAAGAATAAAATCTGATCAATTCTTTGTATTAAATGAAAGATCTGAGCAGCCGTAAGCAGCCGAGCATGAAACACTCCGGAATGTTCTGGAGCTTCTGGGCTTAAGGTGTGGATTCTTTAGGGAAAGTTGCTTACAGGAAAGATAATGAAAAGCCGGAGATGTTCTTTCACGCTGAACGAATCTTTTTGGTCTGATGCCCTGAAAATAGTATCAGTTTCAGAAGTTGTAGGCAGAAGCGCAGTGAAGAACATTCCGGTTGATCTCAGGTGATTTAAATCTGTCGCTGTGAGTGAGTGTGTGTGTGTGTGTGTGTGTGTGTGTGTGTGTGTGTGAGCGGCGACGCTGATGTTTGGCGACACGGCAGAGAAAAGCTACAGCGTGTGAAATCAGCCTTTCTGTCATCTCCTGTAATGAAATACGTCCACGCCTCTGCCTCACCAATCAGATTCCACTCTTCACACCTGGCCTTCATGCCTTCATCTCACAAAACACATAGAAATTCAATAAATATATAGAAGTGAGGCGAGACTGTGTGTGAAGTTCTGCTCATAAATCATTCCAATTATCTTCATCGTTCTTCATCATTCTGTAATAATACTGAAACTCACTGAGACCTTTTAATGTAGAGAATCAGACATGTCTGAGATATTTGTCATTATCTTCATCCTGAACATGTGTCGGGTGTTTACATTTTTATGTGTGTGTGTGTGTGTGTGTATTTCTGTCTCTTTAATGATGAGCTGGTGAGATGTGTGGGTTCAGAAATGACCTGGTGTTAAGTTCAGGGTTGTTTCATGAGACTCGTATTTCTCGCAGCTCTCGCAGCTCTCGCAGCTCTCGCTACGTTTTACAGGTCGTATAAAACACACCTCCATTTTCTCATTTCTCTTTATTGTTCAGTTTCATGACTTCAGAATTACTTCACATTTTCTTTTTTATCAGTCAGCAGTGCAGAGAGCCGTGTTCTGCTCCACGGCTCGTG
Organism: Ictalurus furcatus; assembly: GCF_023375685.1. Lineage (NCBI taxonomy): Eukaryota > Metazoa > Chordata > Actinopteri > Siluriformes > Ictaluridae > Ictalurus > Ictalurus furcatus. Next base: position 282,462 of record NC_071258.1, read on the forward strand.
TTAAGTGAATATTGATGAAGGAAGCGAATGTCTTTAGCGCCGGTGGTGTGAGGGATCGAACCCAAACCCACCGGGCCGTGATGAAATATGAAGTCAGGCTGCAGATTTTCACAGTTTAACCGTGCATGTTAAAGCACTCGGCTCTCTGTTAAGATTAAACATGACTTTTATGATTGATTTTTAGATCCAGAACGCTGACGATGTGCTCATCACACCTTTGGAGAAATTCCGTACGGAGCAGATCGGAGCGGCTAAAGTGAGTAAAACATGCATTTAGACTCATAAAGCTGAACATGTGCTACATGCAGAATTCTGTTTAAATACCACAACAAACCTCCTTAAAGGAGCAGCGTGTAATGTTTAAATCATGTAAAGCGCCCCCTGCTGGCTGAACTGTAACACTATTTATGAAGCACAGATTCACAATGTACAGTTCATCGTTAACTTTATCGGATAACTAGAACAGACAAATATCTTTATTGTTGTGACTTCTCTCCGTTATTTAAACTGTAAACCACGCTGCTGCTGAGGTCTGGACTGTGATTGGACAGAAGGTGGGGATTAGTTCTCTAGAACAGCGGCTCTGACAGTAGCGCAGGTTTACATTAATGCTCTCGCTCTAATACGTTATGGTTTCTATAGTAACGGCTCGTTCACAGGGGCGTGTACAGCGCACGCTCCACTGATAGTAAATGCGTTAAAAACGTGTGTAACACTGATACGGTGAAGTTTTCTGTAAGGAGATGTTTGTGTAACGTGTAAGGAAGGAGTCTCCAGTGTCAGCGCTGTGTAACAGCTGTAACTTTAATCTTTCTGTGAATTTGATCCCGAGTCTGAAACGGAGCTGACGTTAAACATTGTAAAGTTTCATTCTAATAAAATCCTGCTGCAGTAATTAAAGTGAACTGGATTCTTCACACCGTGTTCACACTGACCTGCTCTACACAACTGACCTACACAACTGACCTGCTCTACACAACTGACCTACACAACTGACCTGCTCTACACAACTGACCTACACAACTGACCTACACAACTGACCTGCTCTACACAACTGACCTACACAACTGACCTGCACAACTGACCTGCTCTACACAACTGACCTACACAACTGACCTGCTCTACACAACTGACCTGCACAACTGACCTGCTCTACACAACTGACCTACACAACTGACCTGCTCTACACAACTGACCTACACAACTGACCTGCACAACTGACCTGCTCTATACAACTGACCTGCTCTACACAACTGACCTGCACAACTGACCTGCTCTACACAACTGACCTACACAACTGACCTGCTCTACACAACTGACCTACACAACTGACCTGCTCTACACAACTGACCTACACAACTGACCTACACAACTGACCTACACAACTGACCTGCTCTACACAACTGACCTACACAACTGACCTACACAACTGACCTACACAACTGACCTGCTCTACACAACTGACCTACACAACTGACCTACACAACTGACCTACACAACTGACCTGCTCTACACAACTGACCTACACAACTGACCTGCACAACTGACCTGCTCTACACAACTGACCTACACAACTGACCTGCTCTACACAACTGACCTACACAACTGACCTGTTCTACACAACTGACCTACACAACTGACCTACACAACTGACCTGCTCTACACAACTGACCTGCTCTACACAACTGACCTGCTCTACACACCACAGGGAAGACACTCGTGTTCAGACGTGGACCTCAGAAGTGTTACAGATCTTTAATACACATGATGAAGGTTCAGAGTCAGAATCTCAGTTAAACTCGCAGGAAGGAAACACTGTAATGTGTGTGTGTGTGGGGGGGGGGGGGTAGCCGACACGCTGCAGTGGCTGAGCTGCATTATTTTGCCTTTCATGGTATTTTGTGGGTGTGGCTAAATGTGAATCAGCTGTGGCGTGAACACACTCTTTATGGATGAGTGAAGTGTGGGAGTGACGTGTGGGAGTGACGTGTGGGAGTGACGTGTGGGAGTGAAGTGTGGGAGTGAAGTGTGGGACTGACGTGTGGGAGTGAAGTGTGGGACTGACGTGTGGGAGTGACGTGTGGGACTGACGTGTGGGAGTGAAGTGTGGGACTGACGTGTGGGAGTGACGTGTGGGAGTGACGTGTGGGAGTGACGTGTGGGAGTGACGTGTGGCAGTGACGTGTGGGAGTGAAGTGTGGGAGTGACGTGTGGGAGTGACGTGTGGGAGTGACGTGTGGCAGTGACGTGTGGGAGTGACGTGTGGGAGTGACGTGTGGGACTGACGTGTGGGACTGACGTGTGGGACTGACGTGTGGGACTGAAGTGTGGGAGTGACGTGTGGGAGTGAAGTGTGGGAGTGAAGTGTGGGAGTGAAGTGTGGGACTGACGTGTGGGACTGACGTGTGGCAGTGACGTGTGGCAGTGACGTGTGGGAGTGACGTGTGGGAGTGACGTGTGGGAGTGACGTGTGGGACTGACGTGTGGGACTGACGTGTGGGACTGACGTGTGGGACTGACGTGTATCTGCATACGCTGA
>NC_071258.1:290000-340000 GCF_023375685.1 Ictalurus furcatus
CAGCAGAGCTGCACACCTCCGTGGAGAGGAACGTGGTGAAGTCTGTGAGATCTTCACACAGAGGAACTCAGGATCCAGACGAGACATCGTGTAGAAGAAATCAGATTTTATCATCTGCGTGGTTTATAAAATAAAATAAATGATGAAATGATGCTGTTTCAGGTAGTTACACGTTTTCAATCCCGCTGAAACGAGGAACCGTGTAAGAGTCTCTGCTCTGTTCCTCACTGGGTTTCCACTGAATTACTTTCAGTTTTCATCACATCATTAAAGGTGCAGGTGCTGAGCTCCAGGAGGAGCGCGCTGAGGAACCGCTCGTCAGTCTTCTGTGTAAATAAAGCAGGCAGTAAAGTTATAATAAATGAGATGAAGGGTGAGAGGAGATGCTGTACGGTACGTGTGAGGAACGTGTTAAGGCGTGTGACTGTCCTGTGTTTCTGAGACTAAATGTAAGAGCTGAATGTGTTGATGTTTACGTCTCAGTCGAGGAGTTCAGAACTCGCAGCTATAAGAACATAAATGCACATCAGAGCGTGTCTTTATTTCAGGATAATTAGTGTCTGTGAAGTTAATTAGCATGTATGAACGACATCTTTTGACACTGTGTGTGCGCGTGTGTGTGTGTGCGTGTGTGTGTCTCTCTCTGTGTGTGTGTGTGTGTGTGTGTGTGTGTGTGGGGGGGGGGCCCTTCATGCTTTCTCTTGATGATTTCTGTCTCTGTGACTCGCTCTGTTTGAGTCTAGAGTGGAAATAGATTCACACCACATCACAGAGACCTTCACCCTCATCATCCTCATCACCCTCTTCATCCTCTTCACCCTCATCATCCTCTTCACCCTCATCATCCTCATCATCCTCATCATCCTCTTCACCCTCATCACCCTCTTCACCCTCTTCATCCTCTTCACCCTCATCACCCTCTTCATCCTCTTCACCCTCATCATCCTCATCATCCTCATCATCCTCATCACCCTCTTCATCCTCTTCACCCTCATCATCCTCATCATCCTCATCATCCTCTTCACCCTCATCACCCTCATCACCCTCTTCATCCTCTTCACCCTCATCACCCTCTTCATCCTCTTCACCCTCATCATCCTCATCATCCTCATCACCCTCTTCATCCTCTTCACCCTCTTCATCCTCTTCATCCTCTTCACCCTCATCACCCTCTTCATCCTCTTCACCCTCTTCATCCTCTTCACCCTCATCACCCTCTTCACCCTCTTCATCCTCTTCATCCTCTTCACCCTCATCATCCTCTTCACCCTCTTCATCCTCTTCACCCTCATCATCCTCATCACCCTCATCACCCTCATCACCCTCTTCATCCTCATCATCCTCATCATCCTCTTCACCCTCATCACCCTCATCACCCTCATCACCCTCATCACCCTCTTCATCCTCTTCACCCTCATCACCCTCTTCATCCTCATCATCCTCTTCACCCTCATCACCCTCATCACCCTCTTCATCCTCATCACCCTCATCACCCTCATCACCCTCATCACCCTCTTCATCCTCTTCATCCTCTTCACCCTCATCACCCTCTTCATCCTCTTCATCCTCATCACCCTCTTCACCCTCATCACCCTCTTCATCCTCTTCATCCTCTTCACCCTCATCACCCTCTTCATCCTCTTCACCCTCATCATCCTCATCATCCTCATCACCCTCTTCATCCTCTTCACCCTCATCACCCTCTTCATCCTCTTCATCCTCTTCACCCTCATCACCCTCTTCATCCTCTTCACCCTCATCACCCTCTTCATCCTCTTCACCCTCATCACCCTCTTCACCCTCATCATCCTCTTCACCCTCTTCATCCTCTTCACCCTCTTCATCCTCTTCATCCTCTTCACCCTCATCATCCTCTTCACCCTCATCATCCTCTTCACCCTCATCACCCACTTCATCCTCTTCATCCTCATCATCCTCATCACCCTCTTCATCCTCTTCATCCTCATCACCCTCTTCATCCTCTTCACCCTCATCACCCTCATCACCCTCTTCACCCTCTTCACCCTCATCACCCTCTTCACCCTCTTCACCCTCATCATCCTCATCACCCTCTTCATCCTCATCATCCTCATCATCCTCATCATCCTCATCATCCTCATCACCCTCTTCATCCTCTTCACCCTCATCACCCTCTTCATCCTCTTCACCCACTTCACCCACATCATCCTCTTCACCCTCTTCACCCACATCATCCTCATCACCCTCTTCTTCCTCTTCACCCTCTTCTTCCTCTTCACCCTCGTCATCCTCATCCTCTTCACCCTCTTCTTCCTCTTCACCCTCGTCATCCTCATCCTCTTCACCCTTGTCATCCTCATCATCCTCTTCATCATATTAAACAGCTCCACTGTCTTTTACAACAAGAAACAAAATTTAGAAGTGAGATTTCTGAGAAACTGATGATTGATGAGTCATCAATGATTCATCTCTCTCATTAAAGCTGTGTGTGTACTGCTCTCAGCCAATCAGAACACACCGTACTGCTCTCAGCCAATCAGAACACACCGTACTGCTCTCAGCCAATCAGAACACACCGTACTGCTCTCAGCCAATCAGAACACACCGTACTGCTCTCAGCCAATCAGAACACACCGTACTGCTCTCAGCCAATCAGAACACACCGTACTGCTCTCAGCCAATCAGAACACACCGTACTGCTCTCAGCCAATCAGAACACACCGTAATGCTCTCAGCCAATCAGAACACACCGTACTGCTCTCAGCCAATCAGAACACACTGTAATGCTCTCAGCCAATCAGAACACACCGTACTGCTCTCAGCCAATCAGAACACACCGTACTGCTCTCAATGAAAATTGGTTATAAATTAAACTGTACGCTAATTAATTAATTAAAATCTTGTGAAGCTCAGATGTTCAGACTTACTTCAGTAACCATCTCTTGGACTTTGTGTGTGTGTATGTGTATATATATGTATATGTATGTATGTATGTATGTATGTTTACGTGTGTGTGTGTGTGTGTGTGTATATATGTATGTTTACGTGTGTGTATATATGTGTCTGTTTCTGTGTGTGTGTGTGTGTGTGTGTGTGTGTGTGTGTGTGTGTGTGTGTGTGAGCTCGACTGATATTTATTTTATTTCTTCACTTTATTCTTTAGCTCCTTCCCCTCAGGCGCTCCTGAGAATACCCACGGTTGTGTTTTTATCTCTGTGTGTGTGTGTGTGTGTGTGTGTGTGTGTGTGTGTGTGTGTGTTGAGATGCAGCACAGAAACCCGCTGCAGGATTATGTATTGATTCTGATTGTTCTCCAGCTGTGTGAGTTTCTGCTGCTTGTTCAGGTGTAATGTTTAACGAGGAAACATCAGCGAGTCTTCGGTTCATCTCAGGCTTCGTGTGAGAGAAAACAGACAGCTGATCTATAATAATAATAATAATAATAATAATAATAATAATAATAATAATAATAATAAAATTTGCTGTGTGGCATTTTATTACCTTTTTAAAATTAATTTATTTTTTATTATGGAGTACTTTATTTTAATGTTCATGATTTTATTTGTTAAAGTGTTATGTCCTGCTTTTTCCATTTCCTCATCTTTATTTTGCATTAATTACCTTTATAGATATTTCATTATTATTATTATTATTATTATTATTATTTAATTACCTAATGAGTAAAAAATCCTTCTTCTAAAGAAGATAAACTATATTTTAGATGTAAAATGTTCCACTTCTTTATTTTCCTGCTCCGTGTTTAATTTACGCTTCGCTCTCTCTGCTGCTCTTTAGCAGTTTCTTATAAAACTGTAATTACATCACTTTGCAAAGCCTTCTGGGTAAATTCTGCAGTGATGAGAGTGGTGATGACTGTGTGGTGTCCAACATGTCTGAACTTCACTCAGGTTAATAATCTGTGTGAAGCCGCGGTGTGAGGGAATGCGGGTGTTGGTGTTGCTCTTCACCGTTTATTCCGTTTCAGCTCTCCGGAAGCCTCGCCTTTTATAGGTGTTTGTGGGCGTGGCTAAATGTAAATCAGCTGTGCCATGAATGTGTGTGGTAATGTAAACTAATTGCTGTTTATCAACTCAACAAACTTGATATGAACAAAATCAGAGCAAAGTCTTCGTTCCATTTGGCCACAAAAGCATTTACACACACCTTTACTGACAGATCAGTAAATAAGATCAGATAAGACTTTCAGATATTCGTCCTGGACGGAAATTTCCGAATGAGACGGTATTTGTGTGAGCAGCGAATAAAACCCCTTCACATGATTCAGAATGTCCTTTTTCTAAACGAGAGATGGAGATCATGTGGGATTAAAAGTGTATCACGTTTATTTCTGCTTTTTATCCTGAGGTTAAATCTCAGAGTCACTCTCTCTGTGTTCAGTGATGCTTCGTGACGTCCCACAGACTGTTTTTTTTTAAAGAGCACCTATTATGGATTTGAAACGTGTCTAATTTTGTGGTAAAGCTCTCATACAATAGATATACACGCATCCGAGGTCAAAAAACACTTTAACGTGCTCCTCATTTAAACTGCAGCCTTACCAACCCCCCACCCCCCCCCCCCCGTGTCACAAACGACTCGTTAAATGATCCGATCTAGAGGATTCATTCTAAACTCCTCCTTTCAGAGAGCATACTGTGCTCTGATTGGTCAGACATCCCAGTCTGTTGTGATTGGTCTACTGCTGTCAGCGGGTTTCAAAAAAGGAAACGCCCATTACTGTAATGAGTTTCAGCGAGCATGCGATGAAGACCAGAGGCGGGGCTTTTTGTTAAGAACCTACGTGGGTTAGTGCAGGAAGTGAAGTCTGGAATCACTAACGACTCGTTCAGCTGTTCAGAATCGGTTCCTTCTTTTGGGAGTCAATAACTCCGTTTGGTGTTCGCTTTAATTTTTTTAACTTTGCAGACTTTTTCATTCACAAACAGCTCCGTATTGAACACACTACATGAAGGGTAATATCTGTGAAACCATAATCGGGGCACTTTAAATTACTTCACAGAATCCCAGATGGCTTCGTATGAACCACATGTGCTCACTACATGGTGTATAACCTAATGCTGTGTTCGAGTCTACTCTGCAGGGGCAGCTGGCCAGAGGTGGGGTTTGACCTCATGACCTTCTGATCAGTCACAGAGCACAGTTTACTTTGCTTTAATCATTAAACGTGAAATATGTTCGCCGTCATGTTGTGCGACAGTGTACCCAGGGATGACATCACACGGTATCACCTGAAATCAGATGTTGGTACCACAGCATGTGGAGCGGATACAGTGTTCCACACAGATACCATCAGGAGGAGCACTATTCATTCTGTCAGAGAGCAGAGCAGGGTTTGTGTAAAAAGGAACACTGGTGTAGAAGATACCTTTCTCTCTCTCTCTCTCTCTCTCTCTCTCTCACTCTCTTGCTCTCTGTCTCTAGCCAGATGTTCCTCTGTAATGGATTAGTACAGAATCACAGGGCCACCTAGAGGTCGGTCTGAAACATTACAGCTTAAATCTGGTGCATTTACTCTGTTGCATGTGTTTGGTGATGTTAGAGTTATGAGTTTGGAGATGTTGGAGTTAGGGATGTTTGCAGGTATAGCAAAGAATCCTGAATCCCACAATGCACTGCAGTCAGTTACTGGAAGTCTCCAGACCTCACACATCAGTCCTGTGTCTTGAGGCAGGAAATCAGAAAGTCAGGTCATTTTTGTCTGTTTGTTTGTTCACCTGTGATAGGAAGGAAAGAAGAAGTTCGTTAAAGAGAGTGAGAAGTACTACTCATCCCTGGAGAAACATCTCAACCTGTCTTCAAAGAAGAAGGAGTCCTCGCTCCAAGAGGTGAGTCATAGGAACATTCAGGCTGTGACCTTCTGTTCCTGACTGGTATTTTTATAAACCAGTAGGAACCGGAGCGTGTTAAAGAGCATTGTGCTGGTTCTGGGTGTGAGGTCGGACTTCAGGAATCCAATGTTTCAATGATTAACCTCTGTGATGTGTTCCTCCTGGAGGAACTGGTTGGGAACATGATTCTGAACCAGAATCAGAGATGTAACCATTAACCACAGCTCAAACATGTGTGTGTGTGTGTGTGTGTGTTCCAGGTTAATGATATATTTTGGTTTTACAGGCTGATGCTCAGATCGATAAAGAGAGGCTGCTGTTCTATGACGCCTCACTCGAGTATGTCTTCAAAATCCAGGAGGTGCAGGAGAAGAAGAAGTTTGAGTTTGTTGAGCCGGTAAGATTTTTGGCTGCGCTTCATTCTGACGTGATCATCACTGTGCTCATCACTGTGAGCACCGAGGAGCGCACTGCAGTGGCATGTGTTTCTAAACTAAAGTCAAAACAGAGTCTCAGTCAGAAAATCTCCACACCGGCTTCCTCCACCGCTGTGATGATGAGGTCCAGCTCTCCGTTCCCTTCAGGAGTTCTGACTTAAACTGGATGTAAATTTAAGAGGTTTTTGTGTGTGTGTGTGTGTGAGAGAGAGAGAGAGAGACAGAGTGTGTGTGTGTGTGAGAGAGAGAGAGAGATAGAGTGTGTGTGTGTGTGTGAGAGAGAGAGAGAGACAGAGTGTGTGTGTGTGAGAGAGAGAGAGAGAGAGACAGAGTGTGTGTGTGTGAGAGAGAGAGAGAGAGACAGTGTGTGTGTGTGAGAGAGAGAGAGAGAGAGAGAGAGAGAGAGAGACAGAGTGTGTGTGTGTGTGTGAGAGAGAGACAGAGAGAGAGACAGAGTGTGTGTGTGTGTGAGAGAGAGACAGAGAGAGAGACAGAGTGTGTGTGAGTGTGAGTGTGTAGTGAAATAGTAGTTTGATTGTGTTTAATCATGTTTATCCTCATCATGTGTTAACATGGCGAGTGTGTTGTTATTAAGAAAGGGAGGAAGTGCTGGTGTTCCTGAGGGAAAAGACCAGACGTGATTATGAGCTGTATTTATTCCAGAAGCTCCCACAGTAAATGATACACACTGTATATAAGTTAATTATGCATGTTTCTGGAGTTTGGTGTGTGTGTGTGTGTGTGTGGGTGTGTGTGTGTGTGTGTGAGCTCCACTGGGATCCATAATAATGCAGAGTAGTCAATTAACACCACTTCTGTGTGAGAAAGCTTGGAGAAAACTTTATAAAAACGTCCTGTGTGTACGGAGAAGAAGAGAAAAGAGCTGCAGGCAAAAATAAACTCCACATTTAACTCCGACATGATGGAGAAATCTGCAGCCTCCGTCTCTGTGGAGAACTACTGTGCAGTATTTAAGGCTATATTTAGTGTGTGAGTGAGTGTGAGTGTGTGTGAGTGTGTGTGAGTGAGAGTGTGTGTTGTGTATGTGTGTGAGAGAGTGAGTGTGTGTGTTGTGTGTGTGAGTTGTGTGTGTTTGTGTGAGAGAGAGTGTGTGGTGTGTGTATTGTGAGTGTGTGTGTTGTGTATGTGTGTATATGTGTGAGTTGTGTTGTGTATATGTGAATGTGTGAGAGAGAGTGAGTGTGTGTGTTGTGTATGTGTGTGAGAGTGTGTGTGTGTGAGTGTGTGTTGTGTATGTGTGTTAATGTGTGAGTTGTGTGTGTGTTTGTGTGAGAGAGAGTGTGTGCTGTGTGTGTATTGTGAGTGTGTGTGTTGTGTATGTGTGTATATGTGTGAGTTGTGTTGTGTTGTGTGTGTGTATGTGTGAGAGAGAGTGAGTGTGTGTGTGTATTGTGAGTGTGTGTGTTGTGTATGTGTGTATATGTGTGAGTTGTGTGTGTGTATTGTGAGTGTGTGTGTTGTGTATGTGTGTATATGTGTGAGTTGTGTTGTGTGTGTGTGTATGTGTGAGAGAGAGTGAGTGTGTGTGTTGTGTGTGTGTGTATGTGTGAGAGTGAGTGTGTGTGTTGTGTATATGTGTGTGAGAGTGTGTGTGTGTGTGTGTGTGTATTGTGAGTGTGTGTGTTGTGTATGTGTGTATATGTGTGAGTTGTGTTGTGTGTGTGTGTATGTGTGAGAGAGAGTGAGTGTGTGTGTGTGTATTGTGAGTGTGTGTGTTGTGTATGTGTGTATATGTGTGAGTTGTGTTGTGTGTGTGTATGTGTGAGAGAGAGTGAGTGTGTGTGTGTGTATTGTGAGTGTGTGTTGTGTATGTGTGTATGTGTGAGTTGTGTGTGTGTATTGTGAGTGTGTGTGTTGTGTATGTGTGTATATGTGTGAGTTGTGTTGTGTGTGTGTGTGTATGTGTGAGAGAGAGTGAGTGTGTGTGTGTATTGTGAGTGTGTGTGTTGTGTATGTGTGTATATGTGTGAGTTGTGTGTGTGTATTGTGAGTGTGTGTGTTGTGTATGTGTGTATATGTGTGAGTTGTGTTGTGTGTGTGTATGTGTGAGAGAGTGAGTGTGTGTGTTGTGTGTGTGTGTGTGTGTGTGTATGTGTGAGAGAGAGTGAGTGTGTGTGTTGTGTGTGTGTGTGTGTGTGTGTGTGTATTGTGAGTGTGTGTGTTGTGTATGTGTGTATATGTGTGAGTTGTGTTGTGTGTGTGTATGTGTGAGAGAGAGTGAGTGTGTGTGTGTATTGTGAGTGTGTGTGTTGTGTATGTGTGTATATGTGTGAGTTGTGTTGTGTGTGTGTATGTGTGAGAGAGAGTGAGTGTGTGTGTGTGTATTGTGAGTGTGTGTGTTGTGTATGTGTGTATATGTGTGAGTTGTGTGTGTGTATTGTGAGTGTGTGTGTTGTGTATGTGTGTATATGTGTGAGTTGTGTTGAGTGTGTGTGTTGTGTGTGTGTGTGTATGTGTGAGAGAGAGTGAGTGTGTGTGTTGTGTATATGTGTGTGAGAGTGTGTGTGTGTGTGTTGTGTATGTGTGTATATGTGTGAGTTGTGTGTGTGTTTGTGTGAGAGAGAGTGTGTGTTGTGTGTGTATTGTGAGTGTGTGTGTTGTGTATGTGTGTATATGTGTGAGTTGTGTTGTGTGTGTGTATGTGTGAGAGAGAGTGAGTGTGTGTGTGTATTGTGAGTGTGTGTGTTGTGTATGTGTGTATATGTGTGAGTTGTGTTGTGTGTGTGTATGTGTGAGAGAGAGTGAGTGTGTGTGTGTGTATTGTGAGTGTGTGTGTTGTGTATGTGTGTATATGTGTGAGTTGTGTGTGTGTATTGTGAGTGTGTGTGTTGTGTATGTGTGTATATGTGTGAGTTGTGTTGAGTGTGTGTGTTGTGTGTGTGTGTGTATGTGTGAGAGAGAGTGAGTGTGTGTGTTGTGTATATGTGTGTGAGAGTGTGTGTGTGTGTGTTGTGTATGTGTGTATATGTGTGAGTTGTGTGTGTGTATGTGTGAGAGAGAGTGTGTGTTGTGTGTGTATTGTGAGTGTGTGTGTTGTGTATGTGTGTATATGTGTGAGTTGTGTGTTGTGTGTGTGTGTATGTGTGAGAGAGAGTGAGTGTGTGTGTTGTGTATGTGTGTGAGAGTGTGTGTGTGTGTGTGCAGTGGAGTAACACAGGCGGTTAAACAGTGACACGTTCCATCAGTATGAGTTTAAAACTCCATGACGCTCAGAGTTTATCACAAGAACATCAGACTCCTTACTTACACAACACACACATACACAACACACACACTCGTACTCTCTCACACATACACACACATACACAACACACATACACAACACTCACACACGCATTCTGTTGTTGTTTGTTGCAGCTCCTGGCTTTCCTACATGGTTTATTTACTTTCTACCATCAGGGATATGAACTGGCTCAAGAGTTCGAACCTTATAAACAGCAGCTCCAGTTCAACCTGCAGAATGTAAGTGTGCGTGTGAGTGCGTGTGAGTGCGTGTGAGTGCGTGTGAGTGCGTGTTTTCTCTACCGTATTCTATGTATCTCAATTAATACACTTTCTTTTTAAGCTCAAACAATCTCGATGCAAGCTCTAATGAGTCCTGAAGTGAGCCACTGTCTGTCTCTCTGTCTGTCTGTCTCTCAATCTGTCTCACTGTCTCTATTAATGTCTTTCCCTCTGTCTCTGTTCCTCTGTCTCTGTTTGTTTCTCTCTCTGTCTGTCTCTCTACCTGTCTCTCTCTCTCCCTTTGAATTTCTAATGATTCCGGAAATGAACCGAGGCTCTAAAAACCTGCTCATTGTGTTTTTGAGCCATTTTCAGGTTTACGCTAATCGTTCTTTTTGACGTGTTTCATGGTTTTGCTAATTATCTTTCAATGCTTTTTTTTTTAAAAGCACAGCTTTTGTGCAGCTCACCGATTTCTACAATACCTTTACAAAAACACGATAAATTACTGAGAGGAAATTACAGACATTTCCACTCCATAAAGCACAGAGTGACTTCAGAAATAGAAAAGGCGTGGTGTTGGGAGAGAGCTGTGGAGAAGAGATCAGAGTGCGATAAGAAAATCTCCCTTCGTGTTCCTCACCTTGTTCTTTTTACATCAGAAGGAACATTTCCAATCTAAATCCAAGTCTCCAGTGATTTATCACGGTGCTGGAAGAGCTTAAACATTCAGTAATTCATCTACAGTCACATGATGCTGTAATGATCACAGAGCTGCAGGAAGAGTTCAGTGTTTCATCAACATTAATATCATCGCTACACCCAGTGACAGCCGAAATCCTATCAAAACTGTACAAATGTATAACTGTGTAACTTTATAACTGTGTAACTGTATAACTATACAACTATATAACTTTATAACTACATAACTGTGTAACTGTGTAACTGTATAACTATATAACTATATACAGAGAAATAAAAATAACATCAAACCGCCATTAATATTAATGAGACGAGACGCATTAAAACATTACAACAGTAATAATCTAATAAAATTATCTGTCTGACTGTGTGTCTGTCTGTCTGTCTGTGTGTCTGTGTCTGTCTGACTGTGTATCTGTCTGTCTGTCTGACTGTGTGTCTGTCTGTCTGTCTGACTGTGTGTCTGTCTGTCTGTCTGACTGTGTGTCTGTCTGTCTGTCTGTGTGTCTGTGTCTGTCTGACTGTGTGTCTGTCTGTCTGTCTGACTGTGTGTCTGTCTGTCTGTCTGACAGTGTATCTGTCTGACTGTGTGTCTGTCTGTCTGTCTGTCTGTCTGACTGTGTGTCTGTCTGTCTGACTGTGTGTCTGTGTCTGTCTGACTGTGTATCTGTCTGACTGTGTGTCTGTCTGACTGTGTGTCTGTCTGACTGTGTGTCTCTCTGTCTGTCTGACTGTCTGGCTGTCTGTCTGTCTGACTGTGTGTCTGTCTGACTGTGTATCTGTCTGACTGTCTGTCTGTCTGTCTGTCTGACTGTGTGTCTGTCTGTCTGACTGTGTGTCTGTCTGTCTGACTGTGTGTCTGTCTGTCTGTGTATCTGTCTCTGTCTGTCTGTGTGTCTGTCTGTCTGTCTGACTGTGTATCTATCTGTCTGTCTGACTGTGTATCTATCTGTCTGTCTGACTGTGTATCTGTCTGACTGTGTGTCTGTCTGTCTGTCTGACTGTGTATCTGTCTGACTGTGTATCTGTCTGACTGTGTGTCTGTCTGTGTGTCTGTCTGTCTGTCTGACTGTGTATCTGTCTGACTGTGTATCTGTCTGACTGTGTGTCTGTCCATTCAAAGTTTTTCTGTCAGAGATTAAATAAAAATGCAGCTCTAACCTGACAGCTTTCTGTCACATGCCTCTGTGTGTGTGTGTGTGTGTGTGTGTGTGTGTGTGTGTGTGTGTGTGTGTGTGTGTGTGTTTAGACTCGGAACAACTTCCTGAGCACTAAGCAGGAGGTGGAGAAACTGATGAACAGAGTGAGATCCGCGGATCAGGACCAGAAACCACCGGGACAGTGGACCATGGAGGGCTACCTGTACATCCAGGAAAAACGTACCCGTCTCTCTCTCTAGCTGTCTCTCTCTCTCTCCCTGTCTGTCTTTCTCTCTATCTGTCTCTCTCTCCCTGTCTGTCTTTCTCTCTATCTGTCTCTCTCTCCCTGTCTGTCTTTCTCTCTATCTGTCTCTCTCTCCCTTTCTGTCTTCTCTCTCTCTCTTTCTGTCTCTCTCTCTGTCTGTCTCTCTCTCTTTCTGTCTCTCTCTCTGTCTGTCTCTCTCTCTTCTGTCTGTCTCTCTGTCTCCCCACTTTTGGTTTGTTCATATTAATAGACAGATATATCGTTAGAAGAGTGAGCTCAGACTTCAGCAGAGCTGTGTTCAGGTTGATGAAGTTTCTCTTTGCTGGTCTTTGATATTCATCCTTTCATCTTCTGTACGATGCTCTCAGCTCCTCATTTTAGCTTTCAAACAGCAGAGAAAATGCAAAAACATGAGCTTTGTCTGAGGAGCTAATCAGTGGGGTGGTGTGTGTGTGTGTGTGTGTGAGAGAGGGAGAGAGAGAGAGAGATGGAGAGAGGGAAGAGGAATGCTGCCCCCTGCTGGTAGTACTGCTGCCTTTCTGTCTTAGTCACACCTTACTGAACACTTCAGCTGTTACTTATAAAAACAATACTCTAACTTTTTAAAGAGTCTTTACGTCTCCTGATGGTGTGTGTTTTGCATCCCACAGAGTGATAGATTTCTTTACTTAACCCTGAATTCCTTTATTGTTCAATATAATCATTATTTTGTGGGATGAGTGAGAACAGGAGATTTTATACTTAATTGCAGGGTTTTTTATTAACATTTCCAAAAAGCCTCATTGTGTAATGGATACGAGTAAAAAAAGAGAAAAAAGTTCCTCTGGATGCACCAACAAAGACGACTAAACACAGCCTCAGAAAGGTTACATGTGGAACCTCTTAGAGTTTTCAGTTTTCACGGGAACCCTTAACGGTTCTATGTTGAACCCGACAGCAGCGAGTTTTCCAAGTGAAATATTTAGGAAGCTACATATAAAGAACCCGAAAGGAACCCAGAAAAATGTAAGTGTGCAGTTTGTAGTGAAATTATTTTCTCATTCTTTATTATTCACTTGAATGACAGGAGTATTCCCGCTTCACGCCTGGTATTCCCAGGTTCGTCACCCTGACCCGGATAAAGTTCTTACTGAAGATGAAGGAGTGAATGAGTGAACTTACTCTGAGAACTTCACAGAATCTGAGCTAAAATACCAGCTGTGTGTGAGAGAAGAGAGAATAAACACTTTATATCTGGTGTTTCAGGACCTTTGGGCTGTGCCTGGACACGACATTACTGCACTTATGATAAAGCGAGTAAGACCTTCACCGTGACCAACACCGAGACCAAGACCACCAACAAACAGGTGCCGAGATTTCAGGGAGTTTTTGAGGAGGTTATGGGGAGGTTATGGGGAGGTTATGGGGAGGTTATGAGGAGGTTATGAGGAGGTTATGGGGCGATTTTGAGGAGGTTATGAGGAGGTTATGAGGAGGTTATGGGGCGATTTTGAGGAGGTTATGGGGAGGTTATGGGGAGGTTATGAGGAGGTTATGAGGAGGTTATGAGGAGGTTATGGGGCGATTTTGAGGAGGTTATGAGGAGGTTATGGGGAGATTTTGAGGAGGTTATGGGGAGATTTTGAGGAGGTTATGGGGAGATTTAGGTTATGAGGAGGTTATGGGGAGATTTTGAGGAGGTTATGGGGAGATTTTGAGGAAGTTATGGGGAGATTTTGAGGAGGTTATGGGGAGATTTAGGTTATGGGGAGATTTAGGTTATGGAGAGGTTATGAGGAGGTTATGGGGAGGTTATGGGGAGATTTAGGTTATGGGGAGGTTATGGGGAGATTTTGAGGAGGTTATGGGGAGGTTATGGGGAGGTTATGAGGAGGTTATGGGGAGATTATGGGGAGGTTATGAGGAGGTTATGGGGAGGTTATGGGGAGATTTTGAGGAGGTTATGAGGAGGTTATGGGGAGGTTATGAGGAGGTTATGGGAAGATTTTGAGGAGGTTATGGGGAGATTATGGGGAGGTTATGGATAGGTTATGGGGTGGTTATGGTGTGTCATGTTGGGTCATTTTATATTTTACCGCCAGCAGAACGATGATGAACCTGAACTTCAGAAGAAAACTGATGTGCTGTATCTGAAACATCACTCTGTGTTTATATCACAAAGATGATGTTCAGGTCACACAATAAATTCTTTCATTATTAAATCATTAAATCACTCCACTGGGACTTTACCTCTCTTCACAGAGCAGTTCAGGAGAAATAAACTATAAGTGCAAAATTATGAAGAAGAATTAAACTCAACCCAAATAGTCTCAATAAAAGAATAAATACATCTCTCAGGTGAAACTGTAAGGGAATTCAATTTCTTGTTTTAAAAGTTTTAAAATACTTTACTTTGTAACTGTGAGATTTTTAACCTCTAATTATAATAATTAACCTGTTACATGAAACTGCGCAAGACTGCTGATCAGATTCAGTGCAACAGAAACACTGAGTCTATAAATATATACATTTAGAAATATATACAGTAGATGTATGAATATATAGATGTATGAATATATACAGCAGATGTATGAATATATAGACGTCTGAATATATAAAGACAGGTGATGAGTGGCTCTCTCCGTGTTCCTCTGGTGTATCTGTGGTGTAGAGTGAGCTGGTGTTAAATCCTCCTGAGGTGTTCAAGCTGAAGTCCTGCATCAGGAGAAAAACAAACTCCATCGATAAACGCTTCTGCTTCGACGTGGAGGTGATGGAGAGGTGAACACACACACACACACACTCACACACTCTCATACTACTATACAACATACTGCTATACACACACACACTCTCATACTGCTATACACACATACTGCTATATACACACACACACACACACACACACACACACACTCTCATACTACTATACAACATACTGCTATACACACACACACTCTCATACTGCTATACACACATACTGCTATATACACACACACACACACACACACACACACACACTCTCATACTACTATACAACATACTGCTATACACACACACACTCTCATACTGCTATACACACATACTGCTATATACACACACACACACACACACACACACACACACACTCTCATACTACTATACAACATACTGCTATACACACACACACTCTCATACTGCTATACACACATACTGCTATACACACACACACACACACACACACACACACACACACTCTCATACTGCTATACACACACGCTCAGTGTGTTGTTTGTGTTGTGTGTTGTGTGTATGTATGTGTGTGTTGTGTGTGTTGTGTATGTGTATGTATGTGTGTGTTGTGTGTGTGTGTGTATGTGTGTGTTGTGTGTGTGTGTGTGTCTCCATCACGGCTGATGACGTACACAAAGTGGAGACAAGATAAGAACAGAGAATGAAGTAAAGTTTATAAATAAACTGAAGGGCATGATTAGAGACTTCCTGTAACCCGAACCCTCGGTTCTGCACTACACTTCTCCTGGTTCTGTCTCTGCAGCTCTACACACTTCCTGCTGTTTCCTCTCTTATTAAATATCGTACTTTAGTTCAGCTTTAATTTATTCATCATCAGCTAATACAACCCCAATTCCAAAAAAGTTGGGACGCTGTGTAAAATGTAAATCGAAGCAGAACGCAGTGATCTGTGACTCTCATAAAGCCGTACGTTATTCACAATAGAACATAGAAAACGTATCAAATGTTTAAACTGAGGAAATGAACCGTTTTAAGGAAAAAATAAGGTCATTTTGAGTTCGATGGCAGCAACACGTCCCAAAAAAGTTGGGACAGGGGAAACAAACGACTGGAAATGTAAGTGTGAGTAAAAAGAAACAGCTGGAGGTTGATTGGGAACAGGGCAGTAACGTGATTGGGTATAAAAGGGGGATCTTAGAGAGGCGGAGTCTTTCAGAAGTAAAGATGGGATGGAATCTGGATGGAAGCAGATGCACATTTCAGAGGCACTAATGCACCCCATACCATCCAAGATAATAATATAATAAGTTATTATTTTATTATAATAGCACATCCCCAAGTGTTTTATTCCTCTTATTATTTATTAAAGAACACGTGATCATTTTTATCCGTTTATAGTTACATTTAATTTCGGTTAAACAGTGAGTTCCTGTTGTCACTTACGTTATAGCAGCTATAAACACTCGTTCCCTCACCATCCTTCTCTCTATTCCCTCTCTCTATTCTCTCTCTCTATTCTCTCTCTCTATTCCCTCTCTCTATTCTCTCTCTCTATTCCCTCTCTCTATTCTCTCTCTCTATTCTCTCTCTCTATTCCCTCTCTCTATTCTCTCTCTTTATTCTCTCTCTCTATTCTCTCTCTTTATTCTCTCTCTCTATTCCCTCTCTCTATTCTCTCTCTTTATTCTCTCTCTCTATTCCCTCTCTCTATTCTCTCTCTCTATTCTCTCTCTCTATTCCCTCTCTCTATTCTCTCTCTTTATTCTCTCTCTCTATTCCCTCTCTCTATTCTCTCTCTCTATTCTCTCTCTCTATTCTCTCTCTTTATTCTCCCTCTCTATTCTCTCTCTCTATTCTCTCTGTCTCTTTATTTTCTCTCAAAGAAGTGTAAACTCCTCTGTGATATGAAACTTAGTTACCTTAGTTAGCTTTACCTCTGACTGTTACACAGCACTGACACTGGAGACTCCTTACATACACGTTATATAAATTACTGAAAGCTTCACCACATCAACGATTACACACATTTTTTTATTTGCTAATTGCAGCACTTGTTTTTTTAGATGTTTAATTATGCACTAATAAATGTTGTAATGTTGTGAAGTTACTGTGTCGGAGGAATAGAACACTTAGGGACGTGCTGTTAGTAGCACGGTAACTCTGCTTCTTCACTCAGTATTGTACTGTAAAACACACACACACACACACAGAGTGTTTATTAGGTGCGTAATGTGTGTGATGTGGATGTACAGATGTTGTCTGGTGTCTGATGAACTGTTCTGTGTGCGTTCTGTGATTTCTTTGTGTTTTATGACGATGTAGAAACGCTGTGTGTCGTGGATCTCTTTTCAGACCCCTACAGTTTTTCTGTAAAGTTCGGTATGTGACATTTCCTCTGTGTGTGTGTGTGTGTGTGTGTGTGTGTGTGTGTGTGTGTTTTTTCATGTCCACCTGCATGAGCATCGCTTTTTAAATTCCATTCACATTGCTGTAATTCTGATCAGACATGTTTTGATTGTTTTTCTGGTTTGATTAAATTCCACACGTTCCTCTGCTGCCAGATGTTGAGGAGGTGTGAGGGCATGAATGCGCACTGCACTGATCTCGGCTCACCTGCAAATCATCTCATCTCGCATAATCGCTTTAATTTAGTGTGTTTTTATCATTGCGTGATTGTGTTGTGCTGCACAAAGCCTCCCTTGACGCGGCGATAGTTAATATCACGGTTTGAGAGCGTCTCCGTGGTTTCGGCTCTAATTTGCACCTCTCGCATGCGATGGAGGAAAAGCGACGGACGCACGCCGCACGCCGAGGCATCAAACCGACTCTTTATATTAATGAGGCAATTCAACAAGCTCCACGTTCACGCTGGAGAAGCAGAGGGACGTGTTTCCTCCAGCCTCTTTAATCACACGGATTCAAACGCAGATTGAAGTAGAAACAGTTTGTAACCCGAGCTCGGGTACTGACCTGCTCGTGGGAGCGGATTAATAGCTGTTGATCTGCGTTCGAATAAAACATAAAGTTCACGGCCGAGTGAGGAGCAGTTATTTGTAATATCAGACGTATTAGCGCAGACTTCACAGCTGGGAACCGAGGAATCGCTGGAACTCAGGAGGTGTTAATAGAAATAGAAAAACTACAAAATCTTAAGTGTTAAAGTGGAACTAATGAGTGCTTATGATCTGAAATTGTCCCTGAAAGCTCACATACATCAGCGTGAAGTGCTCAGTTCACGCCTCAGCCATGGCCCATGCGGCTCGTTGGATCATTATGAAGGTTTTTTATCGTCTGCTCGTTTCAGCCGCGTCGTAGATACCGTGTGAGCTAAACTCTTAGCGCCCCCTGCTGACTGCGATGTTTAAATCTCCAGACTCACGGGTTTGATAATCAGATTCAGCTCGAGTTTCCTTTATGAAACTTTCCTCCAGTGATTAATCAAAATAATAAACTAATCTGTCAGAGACGCAGCAAATTCTTCAGCTTGTCTGAAGATGTATAAACACCCTGAGGATGAAAACGTGCGTTAACAACGCAGAACTAACTGCAGTGTGATTTAACACGTTTACTGGCTTTAAGCTTCACGTTTCTGTTCTGTAAACATTTATTTTTAGAAATAATCAGATTATCCAGCAGAACAGAAGATGATTTAAGTCTGAAGTGAATAAAAGTAGGATTAATAATCATATATTTCTTTCATAATATTCTCACAATGAGAAAAAATATACGTTTGTCCATTTTCATGTTTTCACATTTTACTAAATTATAACATTTTATTTGTATTAGAACTGCTGAACTGTGGGATTGAGAGACAAACAAACAAACAAACAAACAAACAGATGTTAAAAACAGCTGCCCAAAGACAGCTTGCATTGCAAGTGAGTTGGAGTAAACTCTGTGTGTGTGTGTGTGTGTGTGTGTGTGTGTGTGTGTGTGTGTGTGTGTGTGTTAGACATGGTATCATTACCCTGCAGGCTCTGTCTGAATCTAACAGGAGGATGTGGCTGGAAGCGATGGATGGCAAAGAGCCAGTAAGTTTCTCATCATCACCATCATTTCCACCTTTCTCTCCACCTTTCTCTCCACCTTTCTCTCCACCTTTCTCCCCACATTTCTCCCCACATTTCTCTCCACCTTTCTCTCCACCTTTCTCTCCACAGCTCGTCTGATTATAATCCTGGGAATCAGACTATGAGCTTAAAATTTATTTGTGTGTCTGCTGTTGGTTAAATGCGGACTCTCGTCAAGAGCTTTGAATTAAAATTGCAGTTGTTTATTGTAAATGTTAAGCCTGCAGAGTGGAGGTAGTGGTGGTGCTGGTGGTAGTGGTGGTGGGTGTGGCAGTGTTGGAGGTAGTGGCAGTGGTGGAGGTGGTGGTGGGTATGGCAGTGTTGGTGGTAGTGGCGGTGGTAATGGTGGTGGTGGATGTGGCAGTGTTGGAGGTAGTGGTGGTGGTGGGTGTGGCAGTGTTGGAGGTAGTGGTAGTCGAGGTAGTGGTGGTGAATGTGGCAGTGTTGGAGGTAGTGGTAGTGGTGGTGGTGGTGGGTGTGGCAGTGTTGGAGGTAGTGGTGTTGGAGGTAGTGGGGGTGGTGGTCCGTGTGGCAGTGTTGGAGGCAGTGGTGGTGGTGGGTGTGGCAGTGTTGGAGGTAGTGGTAGTGGTGGTGGGTGTGGCAGTGTTGGAGGTGGTGGTAGTGGCGGTGGTGGAGGTGGTGGTAGTGGTGGTGGGTGTGGCAGTGGTGGAGGTAGTGGTGGTGGTGGTGGGTGTGGCAGTGTTGGAGGTAGTGGTGTTGGAGGTAGTGGGGGTGGTGGTCCGTGTGGCAGTGTTGGAGGCAGTGGTGGTGGTGGGTGTGGCAGTGTTGGAGGTAGTGGTAGTGGTGGTGGGTGTGGCAGTGTTGGAGGTAGTGGTAGTGGTGGTGGTGGTGGGTGTGGCAGTGTTGGAGGTAGTGGTGTTGGAGGTAGTGGGGGTGGTGGTCCGTGTGGCAGTGTTGGAGGCAGTGGTGGTGGTGGGTGTGGCAGTGTTGGAGGTAGTGGTAGTGGTGGTGGGTGTGGCAGTGTTGGAGGTGGTGGTAGTGGCGGTGGTGGAGGTGGTGGTAGTGGTGGTGGGTGTGGCAGTGGTGGAGGTAGTGGTGGTGGTGGTGGGTGTGGCAGTGTTGGAGGTAGTGGTGTTGGAGGTAGTGGGGGTGGTGGTCCGTGTGGCAGTGTTGGAGGCAGTGGTGGTGGTGGGTGTGGCAGTGTTGGAGGTAGTGGTAGTGGTGGTGGGTGTGGCAGTGTTGGAGGTAGTGGTGGTGGTGGTGGGTGTGGCAGTGTTGGAGGTAGTGGTGTTGGAGGTAGTGGGGGTGGTGGTCCGTGTGGCAGTGTTGGAGGCAGTGGTGGTGGTGGGTGTGGCAGTGTTGGAGGTAGTGGTAGTGGTGGTGGGTGTGGCAGTGTTGGAGGTGGTGGTAGTGGCGGTGGTGGAGGTGGTGGTAGTGGTGGTGGGTGTGGCAGTGGTGGAGGTGGAGGTGGTGGTAGTGGTGGTGGGTGTGGCAGTGTTGGAGGTAGTGGAGGTGGTCGTGGGTGTGGCAGTGTTGGAGGTAGTGGTGGAGGTGGTGGTGGGTGTGGCAGTGTTGGAGGTAGTGGCGGTGGTGGAGGTGGGTGTGGCAGTGGTGGATGTGGTGGTAGTGGCAGTGTTGGAGGTAGTGGTAGCGGCGGTGGTGGTAGTGGTGGTGGGTGTGGCAGTGTTGGAGGTAGTGGTAGTGGAGGTGGTGGCAGTGGTGGAGGTGGTGGTAGTGGTGGTGGGTGTGGCAGTGTTGGAGGTAATGGAGGTGGGTGTGGCAGTGTTGGAGGTAGTGGTAGTGGTGGAGGTGGTGGTGGGTGTGGCAGTGTTGGAGGTAGTGGTGGTGGCAATGTTGGAGGTAGTGGTAGTGGTGGTGAATGTGGCAGTGGTGGAGGTGGTGGTAGTGGCGGTGGTGGTAGTAGTGGTGAGTGTGGCAGTGTTGGAGGTAGTGGCAGTGGTGGAGGTGGTGGTGGTGGCA
This sequence comes from Ictalurus furcatus, assembly GCF_023375685.1. Lineage (NCBI taxonomy): Eukaryota > Metazoa > Chordata > Actinopteri > Siluriformes > Ictaluridae > Ictalurus > Ictalurus furcatus. The sequence goes on from NC_071258.1 coordinate 310,560, forward strand.
GTGTTGGAGGTGGTGGTAGTGGTGGTGAATGTGGCAGTGGTGGAGGTGGTGGTAGTAGTGGTGAGTGTGGCAGTGTTGGAGGTAGTGGCAGTGGTGGAGGTGGTGGTAGTAGTGGTGAGTGTGGCAGTGTTGGAGGTAGTGGCAGTGGTGGAGGTGGTGGTAGTGGTGGTGAGTGTGGTAGTTTTGGAGGTAGTGGTAGTGGAGGTGGTGGTGGGTGTGGTGGTGGTGGAGGTGGTGGTGGTGGATTGGATGCTCTAATTCCCCCCGAGGATAGACTCTGGATCTATCAGCACCCTGACAGGAGAAAGCGCTTACTGAAGACGAGTGAATTATTCCGTGTATATTAGATTTATGACAGATATTCGTTTATCTTCAGTATCTGCTCGACCCTGGTCAACACCGCAGTGTTTAATCTAAATCCTTTCAGTTTATAACATATACGATTATTACATTCTGAAGTGTGTTTACAGTCAGTGTTTAATTTCCTGTGTTAGATTTACAACCTGCCTGCAGTCCTGAGCAAGAAAGAGGAGAGTGAGTACTTCATCTTCATCTTTACATTAAACACGGTCCAAACCTCTTCATTGCAGTGTTTATTGTTAGTGTTCATTACAGTGTTATTGTTACAGTGTTTATTGTTACAGTGTTTATTGTTACAGTGTTATTATTACAGTGTTTATTATTACAGTGTTTATTGTTACAGTGATATTATTACAGTGTTTATTGTTAGTGTTTATTGTTACAGTGTTTGTTACAGTGTTCATTACAGTGTTTATTGTTACAGTGTTTGTTACAGTGTTCATTACAGTGTTTATTGTTACAGTGTTTATTACAGTATTTATTATTAGTGTTTATTCAGATGTCTCTGGTTTGTGTGTTAATGCTCTGATCTGCTTTACAGTCAGAAAGTTGTAAGTTCAATCCACTGAGTATTCTGAGTATTTTTGTTTATTCGCAGCTCATCTGAACGAAGCCGGCTTTCACTTTGTGAAGCAGTGCGTCAGCATGGTCGAGGCGAGAGGTAACGTACAGCAGGACACTAAAGAAGCACTCCTGATGTGTGTGTGTGTGTGTGTGTGTGTGTGTGTGTGGAGTGTAATTACTATATGCCTCTCTCTTCTTGTTTTCTTCTTCATCAGGTATTAACACGATGGGACTGTACCGTGTCGGAGGAGTTAACTCTAAAGTGCAGAAGCTGATGAACTTCGTCTTTTGTAAGACACCCAACCTTTTAAAAACGTTCTTCCTGATTTAATGTTACACGTCTCGCACGTCTCACACGCCACACACGTCTCACACCACACATGTCTCACACACCACACACGTCACACACGTTTCGCATGTCTCACACATCACACACCCCACACGTCTCACACCACACACATCATACACCACCACACGTCTCACACCGCACACGTCTCACACACCACACATGTCTCACACACCACAGACGTCACACGTCTCACACCACACGTGTCACACACCACACACGTCACACGTCTCAAACCACACACGTCACACACCTCGCACGTCTCACTCGTCTCAAACAAAAAAATTATTAAACTAGATTCACATTCACCCTGCAGTCTACAGTGTGGTGTTTAAGTGTATAAGATGGTGATACACAGTTTGACACAGTTCCCTCCAAAAGTATTGGAACATCAAGGACGATTCTTTTGTTTTTGCTCTTCATTAGGATTTGAGATGAAAGGAGGATCAGAATTTCAGATTTCATTTCCTGATATTTAAATCTAGATGTGATAAACTACTAAGAACATGTCACCCTTTGTTTGAACTCCAATAAACCAATATTGGAACATGTGACTGACAGGTATTTCTTGCTCCCCAGGTGTGTCCTGTTAAATTGATTGTTTAAAGAATGTATAGCTCTGATTGTGTACCCTTGGCCCTGGGTTTCACCTGTGAAGACTGCATTTGTTGTTAAAAAGGATAAACCAACATGAAGATCAGAGAGCTGTCTATGGGAGAAATTCAAGCCATTTTGAAGCTGAGAAAAGAGTTCAGACTTACATGTTCCTATACTTTTGCTCACCTAAAAATTGGGTGGTTCACCACAAAAGGTGCCATGCTCTAACTTTAACACGCATCGATGTATATAAGAGGAAATTCTGATCTATCGCCTCATATTCATCTTTTGATCTCAAACCCAAATGTCTTCAGTGTGTAGTGAAAACAATAGAATTGGCCTCGCTGTTCCAATACTTTCAGATTGGACTGTATTTGACTCAAATTTATTGCAATTTTGCGAAATTCACAAAATGCACAACGATTTTAGACAAATCATGTCCAATATTTAAATTAAATTATTAGAGAATGACAGTGTGGTGCCTGGAAAATCTACAGATCTGGCATGCTAAGCTAGCTAGCTCACAACTTAGCAAATGTTAGCAATGATGAAGTTGTGGTTGTCATGGTAATACTGAAATATATTCTGACTGGTTTAAATGAACGAGTGAGAACATGAGGATGTAAATCGAGGCTCTGAGGCGGAACTCATGACTTATGTGAGCTAGTTTGCTAACAGTGAGCTAAGTTGGCTAATGTTCGAGATATTAGGTTGTTAGTGCTGTAAGAAGGACATTAAGGTTGTTTCCTATTTTGCATATTTATGTATATGTAGATTGTGCTGTTTTGAATGAGGGTAAAGGTGTAGAGAAGATCCTCAGGCGTATTTCAGAGGTGTTTGTGATTAGCCTTTAGCTCAGTGCAGTTTGTCTCTGGCTGGGGGAGGAGAACTCCCGCTGAGCGTCTAACTCACATTAATGCATTATGCTGTATAGAAGCATCTGCTGGCCACTCGGAGCATGTGCTCGCTGTCAGTTTCCTGTCGCTTCGCAACGTCTCCACTGACCGTCCTGCAGTGTGAAATAAATCTGCACTTACACAAATTCCTCATAAGTCCACAAGCCTTAAAAATCACTTTTTATCGGTGCTTCAGCTGATTGTTTTTTTTTTTATTTGATATTACATGTTGTCACTGTAAATATTTTATTATTATTATTGTTATTATTATTAACTTTTTCAGCACCTAAAGCTCCAGCAGACATGTTCCTGGACCCTGAAATCTGGGATAATAAAACCATCACCAGCGGCCTGAAGAATTACCTCCGGTCAGAATGCCCCCTTTACTGCATACACGCTGACATTATCCACTGTGTGAGCAATGTATTCTGGGTAATAGCATGTAGTGTACTGTAGTGAGAGACTGCTCCTGAATGAGACTGGGGTGAGATTTTCACTGACTGTAATCCCTGTGTTTGTCCACTAGGTGTCTCACTGAGCCGCTCATGACATACAGACTCCATGAGGACTTTATCACGGCTGTCAGTGAGTCTGAAATGCAGAATGTTTCTCTTTGCATCCTTTAAATTTAGTGATGACACAAACCTGGCAGAAGGTTCAAATGTATGTTATAATAAGTTAAGAATAAATTTACTTTACTGTCATTTCAGTGTGAAACATTTTTCCATTCATTTTTAAAGGGTGCCAATACTTTTAGAGACAACTGTAGATTTACATGAATTTATTTTGCAGTTACTTTTTGTCCAAATTCACTAATTGGAATATAACCTCTGTGTGTGTGTGCGCACGTCTGTGTTTGCGTGCGTGTGTGTGCGTCTGTGTGTGTGTGTGTGTGTGTGTGTGTGTTACAGAATCAGATGATCAGAATTACAGAGTGTGTGCTGTTCATGCTCTGGTCCATAAACTGCCCGAGAAAAATAAGGAAATGCTGCAGATTCTAATAAAACACCTTCTTACGTACGTCAGCTTCCTGCATCTGTTTTCATTTATTCATTATTATTTTATTCATCTTTTCTTTCATAAGACCTCTCTCACTCTCACACTCTCACTCTCACACTCTCACTCACTCACTCTCACTCACTCTCTCTCTCTCTCTCTCTCTCTCACTCACTCACTCACTCACTCTCTCTCACTCTCACACTCTCACTCACTCACTCTCACTCACTTACTCTCTCACTCACTTACTCTCTCACTCACTCACTCACTCACTCTCTCTTTCTCACGCTCTCTCACTCACGCACTCTCTCTCTCTCTCCCTCACTCTCACTCACTCTCTCTCTCACACTCTCACTCTCTTTCACACTCTCTCTCACACTCTCTCTCTCTCACACTCTCTCTCACTCACTCTCTCTCTCTCACACTCACTCTCTCTCTCTCACTCTCACTCACTCTCTCTCTCACTCTCTCACACTCTCTGTCTCACACTCTCTCTTACTCACTCACTCACTCTCTCTCACACTCTCACTCACTCTCTCACACACTCTCTCTCCCACTCACACTCTCTCTCTCTCACTCTCTCTCTCTCTCACTTTCTCTGATTTTTTATGTGGATTAATTAACTTCTGCGTTATTTTACTGTTTATTTTCTCATTTCTTCCTTCATGTGCTTTGTTGTGTGTGTGTGTGTGTGTGTGTGTGTGTGTGTGTGTGTGTAGTGTGTCGACTCACAGTAAGACCAACATGATGACCGTGTCGAACCTGGGCGTGGTCTTTGGCCCCACGCTGATGCGCTCTCGGGAGGAGACGGTGGCTGCCATGATGAACATCAAGTTCCAGAACATTGTGGTGGAGATCCTGATCGAGAACTTTGAGAAGGCACGTTCTCTAAACCTTCACTAAACCTTCACTAAACCTTCTCTAAACCTTCTCTAAACCTTCACTAAACCTTCACTAAACCTTCACTAAACCTTCACCCTCCAGACACAACGCTGATTATTACATTAGTGTGTGAAGTGTGTGTGTGTGTGTGTGTGTGTGTGTGTGTGTGTGTGTGTGTGCAGGTCTTCCACCAGACTCCAGACCCTAATGTTCCCTTGGCACAGCTTCAGACTCGTCCAGAGTCACGCAGGAACAGAGCCATCTGTCTCTCCACAGGAGCACGCAGACCCAAACCCCCGTACACACACTCGCTGTGTCTCGCTGACGCAGAAAGTCAGTTACACATCAGCACACACTCCACACACACACACACTCCACACACACCTTATTATGCTTCACACACACTCCACACACACACTCCACACACACCTTATTATGCTTCACACACTGGCTTTATGCCTTTGTTTATACTTTATTTAATGTTATAATTATTCTACTAGCAGTTTTGTTAACTGACTTTACTGAGATGGGGAGATGAGGAGAGGGGGATGGATGGATGGATGGATGGTAGATAGATGGATGGTTATATGGATGGATGGTGGTTGTATTGATTGAAACTGGATTGGTGGATATAAAAATAGAAAAAATAAGTGATGGCTGGAGAAATAAATGGATGAACAGGTTAATGGATATAGGACTGATGGGTGGAATAATGGAAATATTTATAAACTATTAAATGGATGGATTTAAAGATGGATTGAGGTAAACATGGAATGGATGGATGGATGGATAACGGATGGATGGATGGATGGATGGATAACGGGTGGATGGATGGATGGATAACGGGTGGATGGATGGATGGATGGATGGATAACGGGTGGATGGATGGATGGATAACGGGTGGATGGATGGATGGATAACGGGTGGATGGATGGATGGATGGATGGATAACGGGTGGATGGATGGATGGATGGATAACGGGTGGATGGATGGATGGATGGATGGATAACGGGTGGATGGATGGATGGATGGATAACGGGTGGATGGATGGATGGATGGATAACGGGTAGGTAGATGGATAATGGGTGGATGGATGGATGGATAACAGGTGGGTAGATGGATAATGGGTAGATGGATGGATGGATAACAGGTGGGTGGGTGGATGGATGGATGGATGGATAACGGGTGGGTGGATGGATGGATGGATAACAGGTGGGTGGATGGATAACAGGTGGATGGATGGATGGATAACGGGTGGATGGATGGATGGATAACAGGTGGATGGATGGATGGATAACAGGTGGATGGATGGATGGATAACGGGTGGATGGATGGATGGATGGATAACAGGTGGGTGGATGAATAACAGGTGGATGGATGGATGGATAACGGGTGGATGGATGGATGGATAACAGGTGGATGGATGGATGGATAACGGGTGGATGGATGGATGGATAACAGGTGGATGGATGGATGGATGGATAACGGGTGGGTGGATGGATGGATGGATAACAGGTGGGTGGATGGATAACAGGTGGATGGATGGATGGATAACGGGTGGATGGATGGATGGATAACAGGTGGATGGATGGATGGATGGATAACAGGTGGATGGATGGATGGATGGATAACAGGTGGATGGATGGATGGATGGATGGATAACAGGTGGATGGATGGATGGATGGATAACAGGTGGATGGATGGATGGATGGATGGATAACGGGTGGATGGATGGATGGATAACGGGTGGATGGATGGATGGATGGATAACGGGTGGGTGGATGGATGGATGGATAACAGGTGGATGGATGGATGGATGGATGGATAACGGGTGGATGGATGGATGGATAACGGGTGGATGGATGGATGGATGGATAACGGGTGGATGGATGGATGGATGGATGGATAACGGGTGGGTGGATGGATGGATGGATGGATAACGGGTGGGTGGATGGATGGATAACGGGTGGATGGATGGATGGATGGATAACGGGTGGATGGATGGATGGATGGATAACGGGTGGGTGGATGGATGGATGGATGGATAACGGGTGGATGGATGGATGGATGGATAACGGGTGGATGGATGGATGGATGGATAACGGGTAGGTAGATGGATAATGGGTGGATGGATGGATGGATAACAGGTGGGTAGATGGATAATGGGTAGATGGATGGATGGATAACAGGTGGGTGGGTGGATGGATGGATGGATGGATAACGGGTGGGTGGATGGATGGATGGATAACAGGTGGGTGGATGGATAACAGGTGGATGGATGGATGGATAACGGGTGGATGGATGGATGGATAACAGGTGGATGGATGGATGGATAACAGGTGGATGGATGGATGGATAACGGGTGGATGGATGGATGGATGGATAACAGGTGGGTGGATGGATAACAGGTGGATGGATGGATGGATAACGGGTGGATGGATGGATGGATAACAGGTGGATGGATGGATGGATAACGGGTGGATGGATGGATGGATAACAGGTGGATGGATGGATGGATGGATAACGGGTGGGTGGATGGATGGATGGATAACAGGTGGGTGGATGGATAACAGGTGGATGGATGGATGGATAACGGGTGGATGGATGGATGGATAACAGGTGGATGGATGGATGGATGGATAACAGGTGGATGGATGGATGGATGGATAACAGGTGGATGGATGGATGGATGGATAACAGGTGGATGGATGGATGGATGGATAACAGGTGGATGGATGGATGGATGGATAACAGGTGGATGGATGGATGGATGGATGGATAACGGGTGGATGGATGGATGGATAACGGGTGGATGGATGGATGGATGGATAACGGGTGGGTGGATGGATGGATGGATAACAGGTGGATGGATGGATGGATGGATGGATAACGGGTGGATGGATGGATGGATAACGGGTGGATGGATGGATGGATGGATAACGGGTGGATGGATGGATGGATGGATGGATAACGGGTGGGTGGATGGATGGATAACGGGTGGATGGATGGATGGATGGATAACGGGTGGATGGATGGATGGATGGATAACGGGTGGGTGGATGGATGGATGGATGGATAACGGGTGGATGGATGGATGGATGGATGGATAACGGGTGGGTGGATGGATGGATGGATGGATAACGGGTGGGTGGATGGATGGATAACGGGTGGATGGATGGATGGATGGATAACGGGTGGGTGGATGGATGGATAACGGGTGGGTGGATGGATGGATGGATAACGGGTGGGTGGATGGATGGATAACGGGTGGGTGGATGGATGGATAACGGGTGGATGGATGGATGGATGGATAACGGGTGGATGGATGGATGGATAACGGGTGGATGGATGGATAACAGGTGGATGGATGGATGGATGGATAACGGGTGGGTGGATGGATGGATGGATAACGGGTGGGTGGATGGATGGATGGATGGATAACGGGTGGGTGGATGGATGGATGGATGGATAACGGGTGGATGGATGGATGGATGGATGGATGGATAACGGGTGGGTGGATGGATGGATGGATGGATAACGGGTGGGTGGATGGATGGATGGATAACGGGTGGGTGGATGGATGGATAACGGGTGGATGGATGGATGGATGGATGGATAACGGGTGGATGGATGGATGGATGGATGGATAATGGGTGGGTGGATGGATGGATGGGTAACGGGTGGATGGATGGATGGATGGATAACGGGTGTATAAATGGTAGATGGATGTGAAAATAATGAACAATAAAAGAATAATGAGGGAATAAATGGTAAAGCACACTGTAATAAATATTAATGTAATAAATGTCTAAACCCAGAGTGTGTGGAGTGTAGAGAGTGTAGTGTGTTTTATTGTGTGTGTGTGTGTGTGTGTGTAGGTGACACGTTAAGCAGCACTTCCTGCAGCACAGCGATGGGCAGCGTGGAGTCGCTCTCGTCTCACTCCTCAGAGCAGAACATGTCCAAGCTGAGCTCCTGCGCTCTGCATAAAGAGAAGCCGTCGTTCCCATCGTCTCCGTCCTCCAGCGGGCCCCGGGGCCGAGACTCGGGCTCCAGAGAGGACGCGGGGCGGGCGGATGGAGACTCAGAGGACTCTTACAGCTCACCTGCTCTGATGAAAGCTCACAGAAACGTCACACAGAGCAGTGGAGCTGCGGTGAGATCAGACCGCCTCGGCTGTGTTCCAACACCGTCTCTCCGATCTCTCCACAGCGCCGACGGTACCGACACCGACACCGCACCACATTTATCCTACTTTATACCAATAGGATTATTAGTCATGTGGACGCACAAAGTTATTTTGGACGTGTAAATTCAGCTGTTCGTTTATGTAAAGTGTAAAATCCTGGAGTAGAAGAGAGAGATGGAAAGTGTAAAATCCTGGAGTAGAAGAGAGAGATGGAAAGTGTAAAATCCTGGAGTAGAAGAGAGAGATGGAAAGTGTAAAATCCTGGAGTAGAAGAGAGAGATGGAAAGTGTAAAATCCTGGAGTAGAAGAGAGAGATGGAAAGTGTAAAATCCTGGAGTAGAAGAGAGAGATGGAAAGTGTAAAATCCTGGAGTAGAAGAGAGAGATGGAAAGGTGTAAAATCCTGGAGTAGAAGAGAGAGATGGAAAGTGTAAAATCCTGGAGTAGAAGAGAGAGATGGAAAGTGTAAAATCCTGGAGTAGAAGAGAGAGATGGAAAGTGTAAAATCCTGGAGTAGAAGAGAGAGAGATGGAAAGGTGTAAAATCCTGGAGTAGAAGAGAGAGATGGAAAGTGTAAAATCCTGGAGTAGAAGAGAGAGATGGAAAGGTGTAAAATCCTGGAGTAGAAGAGAGAGATGGAAAGTGTAAAATCCTGGAGTAGAAGAGAGAGATGGAAAGTGTAAAATCCTGGAGTAGAAGAGAGAGAGATGGAAAGATGTAAAATAACTGTAGTTCCGGTTCCTTTACACGTTCCTGAAGGTTTTGTGGAATCCATACGCCATCAGAGACGCACAACTACCACAAACTCTTCCCTCTGAAAAAGTAGTTCCGCCTCTGAAAGGAGCGATTCCACACGTTTACAGCTTCATTTATACACAAACACCTTCAACTGAACACGTCATGAAGGAGTTCAGCAGCTGCTCCTACACCTCCATTCTCACGGAGTCTGGACTAAACACGCACACACACACACACACACACACACACACACACACACACACACAGATTAGAGTTTTAAAAGTTGTTTTTCCATTTTGAATGAGGAACTCTATAAGTGTGTGTTGTTGTGATGTTCAGTATAATCTGAGTTCCTCAGTAAGTTGTTGGTGTTTATCGTGACAGAGAAACAGCACGACGGCGTCCCGCGGCCCGACCCGCCTCCCAAACTGCCCCAGCGCCAGGACTTCGGCTCGATCAGCAGCTACCAGAGACCGATCTCAGTGTGAGTGATGCTGTAACTCTGTCTAATCTAAGGAAACTCAGATTTGCTGTGACCATCTGCGGCTGTAAATTCAGTCATAACGCTTCGTTTTAAACGCGGACACGAGAACCACGAGAACCACGAGAACATCGCAATACATCATCATGTGAAGATCCTCCTCATGTCAGACCCAGAAAATGCAGCTCTAACGTTTTATTAAGCTGAGTTCTGGACTGTGATTGGTCAGAAGGTGTTGATTAATTCTCTATAACGCCGGCTCTGACAGTAGCACAGGTTTACATTAATGTGTTTTAATATACGTTTCTATAGTAACGGCTCCTTCACAGGGGCGTGTACAGCACACACTCCACTGATAATAAACAGGTTAAGAACTGTGTGTAATCGCTGCTATAGTAAGGAGATGTTTATGTAAGGTATGGAAGGAGTCTCCAGTGTCAGTGCTGTGAAGTCAGTGGTAAAGCTGTAAGTTTAAGATTTTATCTTCAGGACAGAGGAGGTTGAACTCCTTTGCGGTTTCTCGGGAACATGACGAGCTGCGTGTTCGTGGTGTTTTGTGTCGAACTCGTTTCACCAACATTCCACTACATTAAGGTGTGAGGAGGGACTCGTGGAGGCGGAGCTTTATTCAGGATTTTACTCCGAGCTTTTCAGCATAGCACTCTCACTAAACTGAAAAACCAGCAAGAACACGAACACACGCACACACACACACACACACACACACACACACACACACACACACACACACACACTCCTTCTCTGTGACTCTTCCCTTTCACAGCCACGCCCTCACTGCCAAAGAGCTCTCCTTTAGTAAATACAGGTGTAATTGTGATGATTTTCCTGTAGCAGCATGCCCCCGACATGTTTTATTCCTTACTTCACTCTTAACTCCTCTCTGTTTAATCCTCTCATTCTGTTTGGGACAATCCACCAGATTTTAAATATCATCTTATCTGGAGAGAGAGAGACAGACAGACAGACAGACAGAGAGGGAGACAGAGAGGGAGAGAGAGAGACAGAATGATCGAGAAAGAGAGAGACAGTGAAAGAGACAGACAGTGATAGAGAGAGAGAGACGTATTTGTGTATTGTAGGAGCTTTAATTATGTTCTGTGTACTGACAGGGTTGATGTGACCTACCGGCTCACCTGTAGTCCCTTATCTCTGTCGTTCTCTCTCTGTCGTTCTCTCTCTGTCGTTCTCTCTCTGTCTTTCTCTCTCTATCTTTCTCTCACTGTCTTTCTCTCTGTCTTTCTCTCTCTATCTTTCTCTCTGTCTTTCTCTCTCTGTCTTACTCTCTGTCTTTCTTTCTCTGTCTTACTCTCTCTCTCTCTCTCTCTCTCTCTCTCTCTCCATGGACAGATATATTTTTCCGTCATTGTTCAGCAGGAGACAGAAAGCAGAGAGCAGCTCCGCTTCTCATCACGCACACGTCCTCCTACGTCTGTGTTTGTGTTCTGTAATTACACGCGTAATGAGAAACTCGTGTTCCTCCCTGCAGAACCGAGCGATCTTTCGACACGCTGTGGACATAAATGGTCCGTGTTCAGGACGGAAGTGTTCTAATGGCTGTGTGTGGACAGAAACCCGGGCCGCGGGATCCGACTGAAAGCGTAGTTCTGTTCTGATGTGGTTTTTCATGATAATAAATGAGAATAAAAGCAGGTATAACAGATGCTGATGTGTTTATTAGCACCGAGTTTTCATGATTAGCCTCGCTATATGCGCAATCAATTCACACATCGTATTAATGTACCAGACATCTTTATTTACTGTATTTCACCCAGACATACACTTCAGCGCCCCCTACTGGTGTACTGTGGTGTAGTGTTTGTCCTGTTAAGCCTCTGGTATACGTAGTTTTTTTTTACGCGTGTGCACAGTCGTACACATAGCCTTGCAAAGTAAACTCCATTTGACACGAACGTGTACACAGGCGGTCGACGCGTGTGCATTACGATAACTTGCACTACCTGTCCTGACCTACAAGAGGCAGTACAGAGCAGTAAAGCAGGTGTTCTGTGTGAAAGTCGACAACGCAGAAGAATCACAACAACGTGAAGAACAATGCTTGGGTAATCTCTCGCCACGTTTAGCGCCCGTATACACATCCTTATACTCTTTAAGGCTAGAATTATACACACGCGGGGACGTTCTAACCTGCACTCATTTCCATCTCTTCCGTTTATTCCGTTTTTTCTTCAACTACCTTGAGAATCAATGGCCCTGGGTCACTATCGCCACCTTGTGGAAGAACTAAATAGTGCATGAACTCTGCTGATGACGGAATTTATGTCACTTTTCCTAGCATACGCGTAAAAAAAAACGCGTTATACTTTTCTGTCATCACCCTGAAGTTCATTATTTTCCTAATTGCAATGATGTGTAAACTCCTCTGTCCGGAAGAGGTTGGAAAACAGTTACAGCTTTACCTCTGACACTGGAGACTCCTTCTATAAATCTTAAATCAACATCCCAGTGAACGAGCCGTTACTATAGAAACAATAACGTATTAGAGCGAGTGTATTAATATAAACCTGCGCTACTGTCAGAGCCGCTGTTATAGAGAACTCATCACCACCTGACGACCAATCACAGTCCAGACCTCAGCAGCAGCGTGGTGTGATGTTAATTAAACATCTCATGTTTTTATATATATATATATATATATATATATATATATATATATATATATATATAATCTGTCTGTCTGTGTGTATGTATGTGTGTATATATATACATACAGACAGATGACCCTAACTCTTAGTGTTTTGTGTGTTGTATAGTTTGTTGTGTTGTTTGAGATAAATTGCGTGTCTATAATGTTGTAATTAATGACAGATTGTTTATTAATGTGTTTATCAGAGTGGCAGCGAGAGCACTGATGTTCGAAAGTTCCTCACTGAGTACACAAGCAGGACGGTACGGCTTTACCATTTAATAACGTAGAACGTACATTAAAAATGTAGTGATGTTTATAAAGCAGATGATTTCAGATAGATGGAGAGGTCATGTGGAGGTTTCGACGCTCAGTACTGCTGTAGTGCTTCACTCTCTTTCATTTTGATCCTCAGAGACGCCAAGGCGATCTACTCCTGTGAGGCAGAGCATAGCAATGAGCTGAGTTTCCCCCAGGGGGCGCACTTCTCAAACGGTGAGCAGCACACTCTGTATGCTACAGTATATTAGTGTTGATTAATTGTATATTATTTGTAATCCGGTCCACTAAATGAATTTAGACTCAGAACTCAGGATGATGTGATTGTCGATCTCGGTGTGTTTGAGATGGTGAGCGCGGAAAAACATCTCGATACCTCGATGAAAGCGGTGTGTTGTTAGCAGAAAGCTAGCTATTAACATTAATGATTATGAGTTTATTATGTATTAACTTTCTCAAAACAGTGAGCTGTAGTGTTATAGATTCAACTAAGCGTTTATGTTTATTGAGCTGAAGTAAATACTACGATGAACTTGTAATATGTAATTTATTGTTGGTGGCACGACGTCGTGTCTGAAGTGAAGGATCATGGGTAAGCTGGATGTGTATCAGTGAGTACTGAGTACATTACAGATGTCTATAAAGAGCATGTAGAATATCCCACTGAGCTTCCAGCTCCAATCTGTTGACATGTAAATGTTCTGCAGTGGGAATATTTAGAATCATGAATATTACATTTCTGGACTTTGTGATGAAACAGGAGGAACGATTAAAAACGAGTCACTATTTCTTTTCTTTTGGAAAAGAAAAATGAACATAATATCTAGAACAGGAGTTGTACATATATATATATATATATATACACACACACACACACACACACACACACACACACACACAGTGGCAAGAAAGAGAATGTGAACCTTTTGGAATTTTTGAACCAGTTATTAATTGTGAGGGTTCACTTACTTTTTCCACGGCCATTTTGAATGTTGGATGAGTGTGTTCAGTAAAGACATGAGGGATCAGAATTTATTTTGTGTTATTACTTTAGACACATTATATTTGTCAATACCCCTGACTTAGACGAAGATCAGATCACATTTTATGACAAATTTATTCAGAAAACCATGAAATTCCAAAAGGTTCACATACTTTTTCTTGCCACTGTATATACATGATCCTAATATAATATTATATATTGTATTATTGAAATATCTTGAATAATCTTCACACACTGATGAATTTCATTTTATCTACTTTCATCTTCTCCAAATCTCTCTCTCACACACACACACACACACACACACATCTAAATGTCACAGAATGTCACAGTCTACACAGTTTGTTCTCCGTACACACAAACCCGTGTGCTGTTGTTCTGGACTCCTTTGAGCTTCTGGGATTTTGTGCTCGCTTGTATTTTCTCCAAAATAACTTGGTGAGGCTCCAAAGTGTTTGTGCAGGTCACCATAACCTCGTGCTGGGAAGCTCCATCGCATCGCCGCCTCTCCTCTGAACAACACGGCTCCACACTCTCACACTGGGACTGACTCGGAGCCCAGGCCGACGGGGGGTGGAGGTTACCGTTAGCAGTAACTCTGTCATCAGGAAACGTTGTTGTGCCTGAGCGAGCTCGGTGTCCTGCAGATGCTGGAGGATGTTAATGTGGTGTTCGAGGTCTGTTTTGGATTTGTGAGATGTTGGTGCGAGTCAGTGCTGCGCTGTGCAGAGATTTCTTTCTGAAGTTCCTTTGGAAAGCTTTTAGGGGTTTAATTTAAGAGGACGTGGCGCTCTGGCAGCCTCTTTCATCCCGCATTAACTCTAAATCATGTCTGTGTACTAGAGCTCGGTTCCTTTCTCTTCAGCTCAGGGTGATCATGTTCCCGTCGTGAGAGAACGCTCCAGCACCAAACGTCTGTCACAGTCTAGTAAGCCCTGATTGGCTCAGCTCACACGTGAAGCGTTTTCCTGGTTTCCTCCTCCACACTGAGATAAATCACGCCAGGACTTTTCCCAACTTTAATGTGAAATTTACAATTATACAAATGAACTGGAAGACTATCAGAAACATTTTTAGGGAAAAAAATTAAAGAAAAAACTTACAATAATCTGGGTGCATAAGTATACACACCCCTAAACTAATACTGTGTCGAAGCCGCTTTAGATGTTATTACACCACGCAGTGTTTTTGGGGGAGGAGTCTGTCAGCGTGGTAGATCTTAACTCTGCAATATTTTCTCACGCTTTCTTACAAAAACATTCCAGATCCGTCAGATTGTGAGGCGTCTCCTGTGCACAGCCCGCTTCAGGTCACCCCACAGACCTGTAGTCGGATTCAGGTCTGGGTTCTGGCTACGCCGTTCAGAAACACGGATGTTCTTTTGGTGAAGCCGTTTGATTTGGATGTACGCTTCGGGTCGTTGTCGTTCTGAAAGGTGAAATTCCGTTCCATCTTCAGTTTACTAGCACACACCTGCAGGTACTGCATTAAAATCTTGATAAAAGCTCCAGTTCTGGCTGAAGAAAGGCAGTCCTGAAGCATGATGCTGCCACCACCGTGCTTCAGCGTGGAGATGGTGTTCTTCTGGTGATGGGGGTTTTTTTGCGTCAAACATAGCGTTTTTTAAATTATGGAGTTATTGTACCTTTTGGAATTGGCCTCGTCAGATCATAACACACATCACCATGTGGTTTGGGGTGATTTAGTTGAGCTTGGATGTTTTTTGTGATAAAAGGCTCGATTGATATCTTTCAACAATTGAGATACCATGCATGCTTTATAAGCTCTTTGTGGACCATGGCTTCAGGAGTCGGATGAAACCAGAACTTGTTGAAGAAACTCCTGCAGAAACAGCTGGTCTTCATTTGGGATTAATCAGAACAGTGTCCCTGACGACAGCTGTATGATGATTACTTTTGAACATGAGATTAAATGTGATTCATTCTGAACACAGCCACACCCCGGATTATAAAAGGGTGCCCACACTTCACACCGTAATGGCCGGACCATACGGCGTCCCTACGCAAGATGTTAAAAACGTACCAATTTCTACTAGTTATTCCTGTTCTAGACATTATTCACGATGTCCAGTGATTTAATGTTAAACCCTAACGAGTTTCCCATCAGGATCTGTTTCCACTCATTCTTTATTTAACAATGGACATTGTTCCAAAGCACCTTTACAGAAACACAACCCCAATGCCAAAAAAGTTGGGACGCTGTGTAAAATGTAAATCGAAGCAGAACGCAGTGATCTGTGACTCTCATAAAGCCGTACGTTATTCACAATAGAACATAGAAAACATATCAAATGTTTAAACTGAGGAAATGAACCGTTTTAAGGAAAAAATAAGGTCATTTTGAGTTCGATGGCAGCAACACGTCCCAAAAAAGTTGGGACAGGGGAAACAAACGACTGGAAATGTAAGTGTGAGTAAAAAGAAACAGCTGGAGGTTGATTGGGAACAGGGCAGTAACGTGATTGGGTATAAAAGGGGGATCTTAGAGAGGCGGAGTCTTTCAGAAGTAAAGATGGGATGGAATCTGGATGGAAGCAGATGTTGCTCTAGAACCTGGATATACCTTTCAGCATTGATGAATGTGTTGATGCAAGCTGCACATTCCAGAGGCACTAATGCACCCCGTACCATCCGAGACGCAGGTTTTGAACTTTTGCAGTATTGAATTTCACCCTCGTCCCTTGTGCACAGAGAGTCCTCCAGAGTCTCGGAATCTTTTGGTGATATTATGTCCTGTAGATGATGAGATATTCATAGTTTTTTGCAGATTGGTGAACCTCTGCCCATCTTCACTTCTGAGAGACTCTGCCTCCCTAAGATCCTCTTTCTACTGGGAAACCACTGGCTCCAGATGAATCCCCAGCTTTTGTTGATAAGATAACTGGGTTCATCTCTTCCTGTGTCACTGGTTCATCAAGATCAGCCAGTTCTGAAGAAATTCTAAAATGGAATATAGTTCTCATAAAATTGTTGAAAGAAGTCATTAATTTCCTTTGATGAAGTGAGGAGTGTATTTCTCTCCCTATGACAGAAATCATCTGGTAAATGTTCTGCTCTCTGGGCTGTGTAGCTGTGTAGCTGTGTAGCTGTGTAGCTGTGTAGCGAGGAGCTAACCTGTTTTTCCACCCGCTTCATAATCGCAGATATCCTTAAACACATTTTCAGAGTATTGTTTTGCCAGATAATTTCCCTTTTGGAGGTCTGTGCAGTAATTTTCTCCCTAATGTATGCTGTGGATGCCTTCTAAACTGCCGCGGTATTGTTTTCCTCATCGTGCAGTAGAGCGGCGTTCCTCCTCCATCTCCCCCGTCGTTGTTTGTCTGCATTTAATGTTATCATTTTCCTTTTAACTGGATTCCCACTGTGTGTGTGTGTGTGTGTGTGTGTGTGTGTGTGTGTGTGTGTACACACACACACACACGCACTATGCACCCAATATGCCCAGAGGTTATTTTAACAAAAGCATATAAACAATAATTTGCCATTTATAAAATATAAACATAAAAGTAGCTTATACACATCACGTCAAATATTCCAAAAGAAAGAGTAAATAGTTTAATTTGATGAATTTTGAAATTGTATTTTTGTTTCTTTTTTTATTGGCTGTTTTTGTTTTCGTGTTTTATTGTTTTCTTCACCTGTTCCTGTGCACTTTAATAATTGAATAGTTCCCAGTGTTCCAGCAGTTGCAGTAGATCACAGCTAGATACCACAACCCTAACCCTACATTCCACACAGACACCATGCCTCCGGTCTTTAATTAACTCTGGTACTGTGTGTTCTGCAGTGTACCCATCGGTGGAACCCGGCTGGCTCCAGGCCACGTACGAGGGCAAAACAGGACTCGTTCCCAAAAACTATGTGGTTTTCCTGTGAGCTGTAATACCTCGTGACTGTGCAGTGAAGGACGGTGTAAACTCTATAACCTGCTGTTCTTCAGCACCGTGATTGTTTTAGCGTAAAAATCTTATAGCATGATAAAGTTTTATAACCTTTTATTCACCTGTAGCACTTTTTTTTTTATTTTTTTAAACCTTTTCAAATTTGTCATGAAAGACCGTGCCTTGTTGAATCTGGTAATAAGTAGGTTTTTAAAACTATTCATCTTGTAATAAGAACAGGTCATTATGTGAAGGCAGACCTGCTGACCTGCACACACTCTGTGTAGGAGTTGGACAGTTTAACATCGCTGTACGAGTTTTCACTCAGAAATAAAAGCCTTCTTTTCCCCCTAATAGAAACCGCACATGAGTCAGTCCACATATGAATCTGGGATGATTGACAGTTGCGTAGATGTTTTGAACTCTCCGAAGCCCTGGAAGCCCCGCCCCTTTCCTCCATCTCGCGTTAATAATCTCTCGTCTCGATTTTCGGACACTGTAAACGGACGTTAAATAAAATCTAACGGTGTGTGTTTTACTTCGCTAACATTACACACCGATATACCGAACATCGCTTCAGCAGATTTATTAACGTCAGAAAACCTTTTTGGTCTTCATCTGAACTAAAACAGACGAGTACACACACGCACGCCACACACACACACGCCACACACACGCCACACACGCCACACACACACACACACACACACACACGCCACACACACACGCGCCACACTCCAGTCTCCACTTTATGTAGTTATGAAAGGATTCGATGGAAAATGTGCTGCGTTTTTGCTCCTCCGTTATTCCTCGTCCGACTCGGCAGGTCTGTGAGCGTAGCATGAAATGTTCAACGTATAAAAGGAGTTCTTTTCCTGTTTTTTAACAGTATGATTTATAATTTGAGTTTGTTTTTATTATCATTAGATCATGTTTTCACCTGCACTGTATGAGACTCACTCTGATGCTGTATAATTCTGTCCTGGTGTCGTTGTGGTAAACATGTGAATGTTGCTGTGACCTGTGAGAGAAAAGCATGTGACCTTGTTGCTGTATTCACGCAGTCTTTAATCAGGTGTTGTGCTGTAACCGAACAGGTAAACTGATTCAACTGAAGAATGTTGTATCACTGTTTTAGATTAACTTAGTGGTTTTTTTTTTTTCACATATGTGAACATTTTACTGTCAATAAATTTCTACATCATGACCTCATTAAGTTACACAGTCCTAATAACTTGCTGCTTTCTGCGCATGCTGCTCCAACACGTGTAATCATCAGCAGTTCCAGCCTACTGGGGAGGAGGAAGAGGGAGCGGGCCGGCGCCAGGATCTCCGTGTTCTTTTCCATTTAAATGTATAAGAATGTGCCACGACCTTGACTGATGACGCCGGGATGATCCTCCCCCCATCTCCAGGTCCGCTGAGGTCGAATCGCGGAAATGGGGAGTCTTACGTTAACTCTTTATTGACGTCCGAGAGATTCACGCCACGCTCGTTTTATTCTGTAGTCCTGACAATAATAATGTAGACAGGAAAGCTCGTTAGTGTAGAAACATCGGATAAAACACAGTCCCAATAAAACCCGGTCCCGGTGATGCTGAGACGCCGTCGGAGCCGGACACGCTGCCGCAAGTTCATTCTTCATCAGGGATGCAGTCTTTTTTTATTTTTTAAACCAAAACATTAAAGATGAAGTGTAACGTATAAAGCGACGTTTTAGTCGTACATTTGCCCTCACCATGGAATTATACTGCAGGACGGAGACGTTCCTCAGAGAGACGGTTACAGTGAAAGTGTAAGTGAAAGTTTTATCTTTACTTCAATTTAAACATCAGAATAAAAGCAGTGATGGAATCTTTACACATCTTTTTCCATGAGAGCGTTAAAGAAAAAATCAAGTTCTCCCAGATCACGGAAACGCTATCCCACAATCCTGTCCTCTGTGTCATGACATCATTTCCCATGAAAGAGGAGGGGCCTGACCATGCCTGCCAGAACCTTCGGGAGCTGTGACGCAATGACCTCTGACATCATCTCCGGAAACTCCACCTTCATGGCGTCGGCCTGGATGAAGGTGCTGAGGCAGTACAGGTTGACCTTCTTCACTATCTGCTCACACAAGAGGGATACAAACTTTAGCACATTATCTCTCTCTCTCTCTCGCTCACACACACACATGTTCCGTCACAGCCGTATATGTAGAATGAGTCCAGTACGTGTGTAATTTCAGGGTGTGATAAGTGTGTGATGTTACGTGTGTTTATCTGCGTGTGCAGTACGACGTTAATCAGCTGATTATTCTACAGAATTAAATCTGCTTTATATCTACAAAGAAAAACAAAAAAGTTGGGATTACTTTAGCGTTTAATAGTACTATCATTTTCATGCTTGTCCTTCTTAAAATTATACAAGCTTTTTGAGAAAGAATCAATCTGCCATATACACAGAGAAAAGGGTTCTTCAGGGGTTCTTAACCTCCTGGAAGGGTTGAAAGGTTCTCACAGAGAGAAAACTGAAGAACCCTTTAGATGTCGGTGAAATCTGAGCGATGTTTGTATATTATAATTTTTTGAGCACAGCGTTTGCTTTATGAAGCTGTGTCCCTCTTCATATGAAGAACTAAGTTGCAGTAAAAATAATGTATTTTCAAATAAACAAATATTTCACTTTACTCCCTTTATTTATAGAGAACTATAATTTATTTTAATTTCATTATTATTAAAATTATTTATTTTATTAATGTACTATAATTTATTTATTTTTTTATCTATATTTGTAGTTTGATACTGTTCCTATATGAATGTTTCCCTGTTTGTGCAGTTTTGTGGGTGATGTAATGCTATGGTATGATCTGGTATGTGACGTGGCGTGGCGTGACGTGACGTGACGTGACGTGACGTGACGTGACGTATATACCTCATGCATGGAGTCCATGAGTTTGGTGAGGTGGTAGAAGCGCTGTGAGCTTCCCACCACACCTTTCTCCTTCATCTGGACGGCTTTACTCAGCTCTCGGATGTAGTTCTGTCTCATCTCATCGAACTGGCTTTGACTCTTCAAACCCTCCAAAGGAACTGAAAATCAAAAACACAAAACATAAATGAAATGTCTTCTCTTCATATTCCTTTATTTACATCATCAGAATTCTGCTTTGTGATTGGTGTTGATTAATTGTCTTTATACCACAGTGTGGTTAAATGCTCGAATCTGATTGGTCAGGAGCTGTGCATTATTTTGGTGTATCAGCACGGCGAGTTCCCGCTGTAACATGAACGTTAAGGTTAATGCTCTCGTTCCAATACATTTATCGTTTCCATAGTAACAGCTCACACACAGGCACGTGCACAGCGGACGCTCCACGTAAACCACCGTAATACTGATAACAATAAACTGAGTGCTTAACAAAGTAAATAACAAAAGAAATGAAAAGCTGCATTTTTATGGGAGAAAGGGAGAGAATAAAGAGAGAAAGAGAGAATAAAAAGAGAATAAAGAGAGAGTATAAAGAGTATAGAGAGAGAATAAATAGAGAATAAACAGAATAAAGAGAATAGAGAGGGAATAAACAGAATAGAGAGGGAATAAAGAGAATAGAGAGTATAAACAGAATAAAGAGAGAATAGAGAGAGGGAATAAAGAGAATAGAGAGGGTATAAACAGAATAAAGAGAGAGAATAAACAGGCTGATTTTATAGCTGCTATAAAAACAGGAACATTAAATGCAACTATAAATGGATAAAAGCATGACATAGTTCTTTAATAAATAAATTATTTCACTACACACAGAGTTTATTATTTAATTAAAGCATCGTTTCACTCAGTGTTATATTTTCATATCATTTTACTCATCACGTTTTTATGACGTTAATCCTAACTCTTCTGTCACGTGAGTGTTTTCCACGCGCGCTGTAGTGATGTCGTTTTCCTCAGAAAGCTGACGGTGAGCTGATCAGTAAACCGTCTCAGATCTCTGGACTTTAATGTTGAACTAGTTTCAGCAACAGGTTTCTCAATTCATGGAATTTAAAAATCTATTTCAGTTGTATTTTATATCACAAATGTAGCTGTATTTGATCTATTTATATATTTATATAGAAGTCTTATAGTGTGTATATATAAGTAACGCTTGTTAATAACAGCTGCAGAAGACGGCGAGGCTCTTCGTGTTCACGTGATCCTGCTGAACATCAGTCTTATCTGAACACCTCCTCAACCTCCTGCTACATCTCCTATCAGCTCCAATGCTCAAAACAGTACATTGTGTTGTTATTAGACTGAAAAGTAGGTCAGACTCAGAGGTGAGATCAGATAGGGTTTATTAGAACTGCCACGAAGAGAATGGAGACTGTTTTTTTTCTTTTTTTTTCTTTTCCATTACCGGTGTTGAGCAGCAACAGGGCCTTCATGCACAGGAACTCCTCTCTGGTCACCTGCAGCCTTACAAACTCCTGAGGGATCACCTGCATGGCCAAGCACAGGTCGAATATCGGAGTCATCCTCAGCCGGTCACTAATGACGGAAAAGATCAGAAATAGTAACAGGAAGTGGTTAATGCTCAAGGTTCTATCACAGACACGTAGATAAACTGAACCGAATGCATTTCATACGTCTATGAGATAAAACTTATAAAGCGTGGTGGCTCAGCGGTGAAGACGTTGGACGACTGATTGGAAGGTCATGAGTTCACAGCTGAGCTGCCACCGCTGGTCCCGTGAGCAGCCCTCGACTGCTCGCTCGTATAAATGAGATAAACGTAAGTCGCGCTCGATAAGGACGTCTGCCGAATGTCATAAAAATAATCAGGAATAACAGGTTCTTCAGATGACTGTGTTTATCACTCGACTAAAATGACGTGTCAAAATGATCTGAATGTTGAGTAAAAAACCGCATTTATGTAAATATAGTGCGTTAAATTCACACCCACCTTGTGAACAAAAGCTTTCATTGTATTGCGAAAGCTTTTTGATGCAGTTTAGTTTCTGTTTTAATCGTGTTTTACAGATCTGAACTCTCCACGGCTTTCGAGAACAAATCACACATTTACACAGGTACTGTCTCCTCCCTGACGTCCCACATCACCTCTTTCACACATTTACAGAGTTACTGTCTCCTCCCTGACGTCCCACATCACCTCCTTCACACAGTTACAGAGTTACTGTCTCCTCTCTGACGTCCCACATCACCTCTTTCACACAGTTACACAGGTACTGTCTCCTCCCTGACGTCCCACATCACCTCTTTCACACAGTTACAGAGTTACTGTCTCCTCTCAGACGTCCCACATCACCTCTTTCACACAGTTACACAGGTACTGTCTCCTCTCTGACGTCCCACATCACCTCTTTCACACAGTTACACAGGTACTGTCTCCTCCCTGACGTCCCACATCACCTCTTTCACACAGTTACACAGGTACTGTCTCCTCTCTGACGTCCCACATCACCTCTTTCACACAGTTACACAGGTACTGTCTCCTCCCTGACGTCCCACATCACCTCTTTCACACAGTTACACAGGTACTGTCTCCTCCCTGACGTCCCACATCACCTCTTTCACACAGTTACAGAGTTACTGTCTCCTCTCAGACGTCCCACATCACCTCTTTCACACAGTTACAGAGTTACTGTCTCCTCTCAGACGTCCCACATCACCTCTTTCACACAGTTACACAGGTACTGTCTCCTCTCTGACGTCCCACATCACCTCTTTCACACAGTTACACAGGTACTGTCTCCTCCCTGACGTCCCACATCACCTCTTTCACACAGTTACACAGGTACTGTCTCCTCCCTGACGTCCCACATCACCTCTTTCACACAGTTACAGAGTTACTGTCTCCTCTCAGACGTCCCACATCACCTCTTTCACACAGTTACAGAGTTACTGTCTCCTCTCTGACGTCCCACATCACCTCTTTCACACAGTTACACAGGTACTGTCTCCTCTCAGACGTCCCACATCACCTCTTTCACACATTTACACAGGTACTGTCTCCTCCCTGACGTCCCACATCACCTCTTTCACACAGTTACAGAGTTACTGTCTCCTCCCTGACGTCCCACATCACCTCTTTCACACAGTTACAGAGTTACTGTCTCCTCCCTGACGTCCCACATCACCTCTTTCACACAGTTACACAGGTACTGTCTCCTCTCTGACGTCCCACATCACCTCTTTCACACAGTTACACAGGTACTGTCTCCTCCCTGACGTCCCACATCACCTCTTTCACACAGTTACAGAGTTACTGTCTCCTCCCTGACGTCCCACATCACCTCTTTCACACAGTTACAGAGTTACTGTCTCCTCTCAGACGTCCCACATCACCTCTTTCACACATTTACACAGGTACTGTCTCCTCCCTGACGTCCCACATCACCTCTTTCACACAGTTACAGAGTTACTGTCTCCTCCCTGACGTCCCACATCACCTCTTTCACACAGTTACAGAGTTACTGTCTCCTCCCTGACGTCCCACATCACCTCTTTCACACAGTTACAGAGTTACTGTCTCCTCCCTGACGTCCCACATCACCTCTTTCACACAGTTACAGAGTTACTGTCTCCTCTCTGACGTCCCACATCACCTCTTTCACACATTTACACAGGTACTGTCTCCTCCCTGACGTCCCACATCACCTCTTTCACACAGTTACAGAGTTACTGTCTCCTCCCTGACGTCCCACATCACCTCTTTCACACATTTACACAGGTACTGTCTCCTCCCTGACGTCCCACATCACCTCTTTCACACAGTTACAGAGTTACTGTCTCCTCCCTGACGTCCCACATCACCTCTTTCACACAGTTACACAGGTACTGTCTCCTCTCTGACGTCCCACATCACCTCTTTCACACAGTTACACAGGTACTGTCTCCTCTCTGACGTCCCACATCACCTCTTTCACACATTTACACAGGTACTGTCTCCTCTCAGACGTCCCACATCACCTCTTTCACACAGTTACACAGGTACTGTCTCCTCCCTGACGTCCCACATCACCTCTTTCACACAGTTACACAGGTACTGTCTCCTCTCTGACGTCCCACATCACCTCTTTCACACATTTATCTGTACATCAGCCGAAACGTTTTCCATGCACAGACTTCACCGGTCAGTAACGCAGAACAGCGATCACACTCACTGTTAGAAGAAAATATATCATCTACCGTAACGACGTGGACAACTCGTAATGATTAAAATCAGCTCGTTACTATAAGGTTGAACCGAACTTGACTTCACATCCAGGTGGGTTTTATTGAACAGACTTACTGGCTGAGGATGAGGTCAGGAGCGAAGTACATGAACTCAGGGGAGACGTTCTGGAAGGTTCTCCAGCCCAGAGAGAACACCAGCAGGTTCATCCAGGAGTACTGGATCAGGGTCATCTGATCGTTGATGTGTAAATTACGGAAACCTTACAAACAAAACATCAGGCGTTAAACTCTGTGTGTAGATCTCTGTGTAATCTGTTTATAATCTATAGTCTTTTAGAGGATTTTAGTCACGCCTCCGTGTATATTTAATCTGATTTGTTATATTCTCAGCCTGGACGACATCTTTAATTCACAGCACAGGCTTTAAATCAATCCAAAGCACTTTCATTTATATTCTGTAAACATTTCTGTGTTGAATTTGGTTGATATTTGGGATCTTGATCTTGTTTACAGATCTATCTCTAGCCAAGGCGTAACATCCTGGCAGAGGCAACCAGTTTAAGCTGAAATATCTCGACACTTTGCAGAAACCGGCTCCGGAGCATCACTGATCCGGTGGGTCTTTCGTTTTCTTTGTCGTGGTAATAATTATGAAGTGATGGATCTAACAGGTCACGTATAAGCAATAAAGCTGCTGTGGCGTTCTTCTTGCGCTTGCCATGGCAGCCGTAGCATCCTTTTTTATCTCTGAACCTAGTGAAAAATGCTGCTGTACTGTATCATAGTTTATCATTTATACGGTGAAAACGTGCAGCTTGGATGCAGACACGGAGCTGGACATCATCTACTAACGTGATCACATGATCTCGATATCACGTTTAGATAACTGAACGTTAAAATCCCTTTTTATTATAGAACATGTTACTTGTTCTGCTATCAAAGAGATTAGCATACATGCTTGTGTATTTCTGTTCCGTTGTTCATCCCCGACCGCTTCACCACGGTTAACATTAAATGGTTTCATGTAAGAGATTTTATCTGCCATTAATTTATTCACACGCTTCAGGTTCAGGTTGCGCTCTGATCTAGATCTGGTTCTCTATTTCACAACAATCTCAAATCATTAACTCCACCAGCCTTCATCACACAGCCACCAAAAAGCGTAATATCAGTGTAAGGATCTGCGGTGAACCTTTATCCGGAACAGTGTGTGATTCTGAGTGGGTACAGGTCACTGAACCTGGTAAAGCCTTGGACCAGCGGACGATCCGAAGCAGCTGTCTCTCACACAGTCTGTTCAGGCTGTTCAGGAGCAGATTTGGGATTTCAGGTTGGGAGTTATCAAAGCCAGAGTAGACCATCTCGGGTTCAATGTTCTCAAGGATGTTTAGAAACTGAGGTGAAAACTGCAGCTCTTGGATCCCAGGAATGCATGGCATGGAGGCCAAAGCGTGGCCCTGGAACATCAGGGACGGGCTTACACCCATGGCCTTCAGAACACCAAATCTCTTCAACTTACGACCTGTGACACACAGAGACACGCACACACAAGAAAGTCATATTCATGTGCAAAATAAACTGAGCAAATGCTGAACTAAAACTTTTCCCAACATAAAGAGCCTTGATATAAACATTTGTGGTACAGTGTGTTGCATAAGTATTCACCCCCCTTGAAGTTGTCCACACTGTGCAATGTTACAACCTGGAACTGAAATGGACTTGATGTCATGAATCTACACAAAATAGACCACAATACTGAAGCAGTGGAAAAATCAATGTAGTTTACACACAGATAAAAATTTTTTTTAAGTTGTGATTGCGTAAGTATTTACCCCCGGATTGCTGTGAAACCCCTGAATTATTTCTGGCTCAGTTTCCATCAGAAGGGAAATAATATTGTTGAATGCAGTTGACCTGTTTGATTAAAGTGTCACGTGAGTGTGAAGCATGGTGGTGGCGTCATGTAGAGCATTCTCCTTTTCCTCATGGCTGTGAATAATCCCCTCTTTTGGTGGACGGTCTCCTCTAGGTCACGGTTGCGTCATATTCATTACGTTGGTAACAGGTCTATTGTCGTTCTGATGGATGTTTAACGTCTGGAATATTTTTTTTATAATCAAACCCTGACTGATCCTTTTCCAGAACTTTATCCCGGACCTGTTTTGATCGCTCCTTGGTCTTCATGATGCTGTTTGTTTAGGTAGGTTCTCTAACAAACTCTGGGATCGTCCAGGAACCGGTGTATTTATACTGACATCACGTTTATGCTATTGCTCTGAACAACCTTGATTGTATTTTTTTTTTAAGTGATTGAAAAACATTTCGGAAAGTAAACCTGAACAACAGTGTACGTCAGACTGGTTATACTGGTTCACTTACCAATTGGATAAGGACAATCAGATCTTGTTCATTGTAATAGTTAAGCACAGAGTCAGACGTCAGAGTTTGTTTAGATTGTGTTTGCACTCTAAAAATTTTATTCAGTTCTTTAGGTGTTAACCAAACAGCTAATATTCGACCAGGAGGTTAAAAAGAGCAGGACACGGGTTCACACGTGGAAAAAAGATACCTCCGAGCATCATCCCGGCCTGGTAGCATTTTCTGAGACGACACGCAGGGCAGTTTTTCCTCCTGATCTTATCCACGATGCAGTCGTTTCGCCCGGCACACAGATAGCTATGATGTCCTTAACAAGAGAGAAACCATCGTTAAGGAAAGTCCCTTATTTTACTCTCAGTATTCTGTAGCTTCCAAAACATAAAAGCAAGTATTTTCCTTTTGAAAGCCCAATTCAAGGAGCAATAAAGATTTTAAAGATAATAAGGAAAGACCGGCGCGAGACAGTGAGAGAGAGAGAGAGAGAGAGAGAGAGAGGAGAGGAGATGAGTTTGTTCGAGGAGAGGTTGAGAGGACAGAGTGACATGGTCATGGTCAGACATTGTGGCTCTTACATATCTGTCTTTAAAAGATACGGAGAATAACAAGTGCGAAAAAGAGAACATGGTGAACACTGGCCCGTGTGATAGCCGAGTTACTGAGCGAGACTCGGTGTACAGATGATTCATAGAGCTGTAATACTGCACCTGCACCCGTTACACAATATAGATTCCATGACCTCATTAGGACTTTAGATGGTTTTCAATCTCTAATAAATGTCTACTGTAATTATCAGCTCACCGATCAATGATAGCAGACATGGTCAAAAATAGTTCAAATAATAATATTCGGTAAGTACTGCCACTCCTGGACATGTTGTTGCTGTTGTTTATTTTACCAGCACATTCCTCTCGTTCTTACCTTCTACAGCTCTCTTGAAGAACACTTTGCAGCTTCCACACGTCAGGACTCCGTAGTGGCAGCCGGACGCCTCGTCTCCGCATATCACACACGTTCTCTGTGTATGTACACTACACACAGATTACACACACACACACTTTAAACCAGCAGTTCTTTCCAACCAAATACGAGAGTTATTTCATCACTGTGTCTTGGTATTTAAACAACTACTGCACTGGTCTTTCTTTGATTAAAACACCGAGGACACTGAAGACACTGAAGACACTGAAGACACTGAAGATTTAGACTTTGATCCATTAAAAATCACCACAACTAAAATATCATTAAAAGGAGTTCTGCCGGGCGAGAGATTCCAACTGGAATGGTGGTTTTATTTTTTATTTAGAGAATTTTATTGATTCAGTAGTTTATAAACAGTGTGTGTGTGTGTGTGTGTGTGTGTGTGTGTGTGTGTGTGTACTCCTCTGTCCTGAAGATGTCTGAAAACTTTCAGGAGAAAAACTTACAGCTTTACCTCTGACTGTTACAAAGCACTGAAACTGGAGACTCCTTCCATACATGTTACATAAACGTCTTCGTACTATACACACGTGCTGAACCCATTTATTATCAGTGGAGCGTCCGCTGTTCCCCTCCCTGCTAGTCCTCTGTTCTCTCGATGATTAAATGTTCTTATCTCAGTCATCAGGTTGCAGGATATTTAACACCAGGATCAATAAGTGTTCAGAAACATGAAACATCTTCAGGAACAGTTTGAATCGGAAGATAATTTGGGGATTGTTTTACTGCAGTGCTGCTAATCTGATCAGCTTTTACGCTTAGAAGAAGATCTGAGGAATAGAATTGATTTGGAAAAGATGGATAATATTTTTGTGGCTATAAAGACAGGACAGACGGAGGAGCTGAAGCCACGCAGACATGCAGTTTGGATGATCCTCTACTGCACAGGTTCCCTGGAGAACCCCCTGTCCTGTCCTGTCCTGCTCTGCTCATGTTAGGGTTCTCCTGCTCCACCACACTGAATTCAGTTCATGCAGGACTGTTAATTGGCTGATTAGATGAATACGATGTGTTGGGGTAAACTGTGCAT
>NC_071258.1:345000-372500 GCF_023375685.1 Ictalurus furcatus
GTGTGTGTGTTCTGTGTGTGTGTGTGTGTGTGTGTGTGTGTGTTCTCTGTGTGTGTGTGTGTGTGTGTGTTCTGTGTGTGTGTGTGTGTGTGTGTGTGTGGGTGGGTGTTTGTGTGTGTGTGTGTGTGTGTGTGTGCGTGTTCTCTCTGTGTGTGTGTGTGTGTGTGTGTGTGTGTGTGTGTGTGGTAACCAGGATACTAGTGTAGAGCTCAAGGGAGATCTACTAAACCAGGTGGTTTACGACTGAACTTTCCACTCCAAGTTTCCACTCCACTCCAGTCCTCGTCTACTCTGTGTGTTTAATGTTGTAACAGGAAGTGTATTAGTGAGTTTTTCTCTCACACAGAGGTAAATGTAAATCACACGAGTGTGTGACATTATCATGGCAGAAAGGCATTAAAGAAAGATGCTACAGTTGAAGAAGGCCTTTAAAAATTGATATTTAAAAAATGATCTTCCGCACTTGATTGCTGATATTCTTACTTAAAGTACCTTTTCTTAAGAAAGTACTTTTTATTGTCACTGGAGTGGGACCCTTAACAGCTTTAATGTGTTTCTTTACCTGGAAGTGTGGATACAGTGATTTTTAAAAATCATTTAAGGTTCATAAACGGACCATAATTAGTGTTTAGTGTACAGCTTTAGATTACTTCTAGCTACACGTGGTCCTAGTACAAGTTCTCTGTCTTATCAGAATTAAGTAAGAGGAAATTAAAAACATCCAGTGTCTAATGTCCTTTACACATTCCTCAACTTTACTAAGCTGCTGTCTGTCGTCTGGCTTTACTGAAACATACAGCTGTGTATCATCAGCATAACAGTGGAAGATAATTCCATGTTTGCGAATAATTTGACCCAGAGGTAGCATATATAAAGTAAAAAGCAGTGGGCCTAAAACAGAACCTTGTGGAACACCAAACTTTACCTCAGTATGCATAGAGAAGTCTCCATTTACATCTACGAACTGATAACGATCGGTCAGATAAGACCTGAGCCAGGAGAGGACTGTTCCCTTAATGCCAACAACATTTTCTAGTCTATCAAGGAGAATAGTGTGATCTATAGTATCAAAAGCTGCACTAAGGTCGAGTAACACAAGCAGAGAGACACAACCCTGATCAGAGGTCAGTAGAAGGTCATTTACTACTTTAACTAACGCTGTCTCTGTGCTGTGATGAGGTCTAAATCCTGACTGATACATTTCATGAATGTTGTTCCTGTGTAAGTACGAGCAGAGCTGCTGTGTACAACCTTTTCTAAGATCTTGGAGATGAAGGGGAGATTTGATATCGGTCTACAGCTGGACAGTTCACAGGGGTCGAGGTCAGGGTTTTAATCAGGGGTTCAATCACTGCTAGTTTAAATGATTTAGGTACACAGCCAGTGCTAAGGGAAGAACTGATTATTTTTAGAAGGGGTGTGATTACTTCTGGAATAATCTGTTTGAAGAAACTTGTAGGTAAAGGATCGAGTATACGAGTTTGATGATTTTGATGAAGAAATTAGTGAAATTAGTTCGGTCTCTAAGAGCAGTAAAACACTTTAATGTTTGATCTGATATTGTTAGATTATTATTTACAGGGTTAGTTATAAAACTGTCTGCTTTTAAAACACCTGGTTTTAGTTTGAGGCCTGGCTCCGCCCTGATTTAGTTCTACAATTTTGAATTGACTTGTTAGTAAATAAATGTTAACCTTCAAAGCAGAAATGGCACGATACTACGATTTCTTTTTCTTTAAAAACTCTTATGATCTAGAATGGTATTTAAAAAGTAATGTTTAATCAGGATTGAATTTGTTCCTTTTTCTCTCAGATTTCCCAGCCACCACTTTCTCTCGGTCCGATACTCGTCCAAGCCGAGATACAAACATCAGATTTTCTGTTTGTTCTTTTTCTCAGAACACACACCACACTATCATTAACAGATATTACAGATACACGCACGTTCACTCAGCCTTGGCCAGTTCTATCATGTCAGAGCCCACGTGAGCCGGTTCACGGTCACATCTTTAATTTCTGTCTTTTTATTTGCTCTGAGCTTCATCACGCTGCTTCAAACCCACTTTCCTTCTCATATCCAAATCTTCACCTGAGAGGGTCAAGGTGACCAAGAACTGACTGGCTTTCTTTTTTTCTTTTTTCTCCCAGATCTTTTCCGCACTGTTGCTCATCACCTTGACAACGAGGCTTCAGTCAAACTCTGGACTCGGGGCTGATGTGTGATTCATTACAGGAAGTGGAAGAAAGCAGGAGAAGATTTAATTCTGTGCCGCAAATCATGTTACAGGAGCGAATGTATATTAAACGTCTGCCTGAAGCGGATTCATACGTGAGCACAGTGTTCATTTTTTATTATATTGCTCATCTGTATCCAGGGAAATATATAATTATCCAGAATCATCGTCACGCTCGGTGAAAAATGAGCAGAAATAATATCTGAAATGAATAACGCACGAAGAGAGTGCGTGATATTTTGAGCTTAAATGCATGGAGATGCTGTGTCGCTCTGCTGTGTCATTATAGGTGCCCCTGTCCTCTTCCTGCGAATGCTAACAGGGATGTAGCGTATCTTAGTTGTATTATTATTATTATTATTATTGTATTCTCAGGATCGAATGTGTCTTCACAGATCCAGAGACGGACATCATCATGAAGATGCAAAACACTTTCATTTGTGTCCTGCAACAATTTCGGTGTTGATGTTGGTGTATATTTGGGGGTCATTACCTCATTAAAAGCTCCATCTCCAGCTGAGTCTTAACTTCCTGGCAGAGGCAACCAGGACCTGGTTCACAGCAGAGCTCATGATGTCCTCAATATTTATCACAATGGATTTGGACAAGTTTCTTCATATTTGCACTTTAGTGAACATGGATCGAATTCCTTCTTCTTCTTCTCCTTCTCCTTCTTCTTCTTCTTCTTCTTTACCAGACTTTTAAACCATATTTTATTATTCTTGGCTTTTTATAATAATAATACATTTCTCATGTGTTATTTATAATGATTTGTGTTAAAAAGTCTTAATGATAATTAAGCTGGTAAGAAAGTCATTTTTATATACTCATGTAAACTTGAGCAATGAGAAATTTACTGTTCTTTATTGTAAAAAGTGGCAATAATTTTCCATACACATTTTTGAGAGAAAATGCGATTGTTTAGAAATTCTTAAATAAATAAATAAATAATAAAAAAGTTTTTCACACTATAAGTAATTAGTTTTTTTCTCTCCATTTTTTTTAAGTGAATCATTGTGTAATGTTTATTATAACTAGTCTACGGGTGCCAATAGTTCTGGAGTTGACTGTAGACCAAGGCCAGTGGTGTTAATTCAACACTGAACATAAAACAGAAATGATGTATTATGTATTGAAGAGACGAAATGAGAAGCAGATGTAAATGGAGCTGGTTTTTCTTCCTCACATTCTCACTGTTCCAGCTCAAGCTCAGGCGAGTCATCAGGCTGAATTACGAGGTCACAGTGACACACACAGCCTTCAGCGTTACTGAGGCACAAATGCACTGCAATCACACACACACACACACACACACACACACACACACACACACACAGGATATAAATACACACCACGGCTCACGACCTGCTGCATAATGGATTTAAAATCTCATTTAAAACGCACACACATTTACATGAACAATTATTTTCCATCATCATTTACTTTAACTGTCTCACTGCAACTCAGTGCATTAATAATCAGACGTAATCTGGAGTTAAATTAAGGTTTAACGTCCCCATGAAACGCCTTAAGAGCTGTGATTTGATTCTGTATGTTAACACATTTCCTTTTGAAACAGGATGTCAAAGTTAATGAAAGAGTTTTTCATTGTCCACTTTAACCAGGATGACTTTAATCCTAGACAGCGAGACGCCGTGTGTGTGTGTGTGTGTGTGTGTGTGTGTGTGTGTGTGTGTGTGTGTGCATGCGTGGAGTTATGGGGACATGTCTGAGTCGTGGCCAAACTTCAGCGGTCTCATCAGGAGACATGTGACGCGTCTGAGTGGGAGATAATACGACATTACTGACTCTTCCTGATGGAGACGGGGTACAAAGACTGCGTTCGTTATGAGACAGAAAAACACTGATCACATGACCGCGAACGCACAGAAACCTCGCACACTTCTACACGGATAAAGTTCAAACATTTAATCACAGGGAATCGCGTGTGAATAAATGTTTAAATCGTTCTCAGGGAATCGCGTGTGAATAAATGTTTAAATCGTTCTCAGGGAATCGCGTGTGAGAAGACACTCGGCCAAAAACACGCCCGAAAACAGGAACCCGGTTTACTGCTGACAAGCTGCTCCTGTAGCGCACGCTCCCCGGGGGCGGGGCTAATACACTGTACGGAGCGCTTAATTGGGTCAAACGCAAGACTAGTACAGGATGAGTCATCGAAACATTTTAATCATTTTCCCAGAAATTATAAAAACTATAAAACATCCTGAAAAAGAACATCTTCAAGCAGAAGAAGGTGAAATTATAATACACTTCATATTAAACTTTACTCATGTGTTATGAGATATTCCGATAAATAATGCTAAAGCAAGGTGGAAGGATTCGGTTTAAATAATCAGACAACAGAAACAGTGTTAAAGTCAGCTGGTCTGTGATGTTCATTAAAAAGAAATCAATCGTCAAGTGTTTAAGGAGAAAATGTCTTTGATAAATACAAACATCCCACACACTGATCTGTTCTGTCTCATTATAACGTCAATTATTAAACACAGTGTGTGTGTGTGTGCGTGTGTGTGTGTGTGTGTGTGTAATGATTCATTAATTTAATGAAAGTTCTATACTGGTGCAGAGTTATATATTATAATGTTCAGTAGAATCTGAGGAGCGAGTCACAGCGAATCCTCGGTGCAAACACTGTTCCAGCACCGTGTGTACATAATCACAGATAATAACACACTCACGTCACAGGCACACACTCACTGAGGCACACACTCACTGAGGCACACACTCACTGAGGTACACACTCACTGAGGCACACACTCACTGAGGCACACACTCACTGAGGCACACACTCACTGAGGCACACACTCACTGAGGTACACACTCACTGAGGCACACACTCACTGAGGCACACACTCACTGAGGCACACACTCACTGAGGCACACACTCACTGAGGCACACACTCACTGAGGTACACACTCACTGAGGCACACACTCACTGAGGCACACACTCACTGAGGCACACACTCACTGAGGTACACACTCACTGAGGTACACACTCACTGAGGTACACACTCACTGAGGCACACACTCACTGAGGCACACACTCACTGAGGCACACACTCACTGAGGTACACACTCACTGAGCACGTTACACAGTGTCACATCATCAACCACTCAATGAAGACAACAATACAACACAAAAAGCAACAAAACAAGAAAGTAACACACACAAATGAGTACAAACATTTTAATGTGTAATGTTTACTGTACACCCCGTGAACGAGCCGTTACTATAGAAACAATAACGTGTCATAATTCAACGAGCACATTAATATAAACCTGTGCTACTGTCAGAGCCGCTGTTATAGAGAACTCATCACCACCTCCTGACCAATCACAATCCAGACCTCAGCAGCAGCGTGGTGTAAATTAGTATATTATTATTAGTAGTAGTAGTAGTATTTTTTATCACAGATTTATTCCCAGATCCCGTTCCAGCTCTGTAAGGATTCTGCTCTGTAAGGATTCTGCTCTGAGCGTTCTTCTCCTTACATTTCACAGCCTGTTTGATGATAATAATCTTCACTAATCATGTTATTTGTCATCATTAGTGAAAAATTTGTGTTTCCTATTGACGTTTTCCTTTATCTGTTTAATAATCTGCATAATACTGATGACAATACGGCGGTTTATCTCCTGCGAGGAGCGTAATCATGCGTTCGGAGATGGAACGGATCTGTAAGGCCTGGTTTCCAGGCCAGGTGACACTTTGATCTTTTTAATGAGTAATTAATGGTGTCCCAGACCTGAGTGTGTGTATTTCCTCGTCTCCTCCACACATTTGGGACAGTAAGAGTTTGTGCTCCACGTCTGCTTCCTGTCAGTCATGTTCAGGGAAACAGATGAAATGGAGAATTAGAGGAACACGCATGACCTTCTCCTTCTTCTGTACATCTCCTTTGATGTTGTTTGATGTTTACTGCACGTTTATCCAGATTTACTACAGCTATACTCATTTACACCGGGAACCCATGTGCACTTATAGTTACTTTAGATATACGACTGCATCTAAGTACACTGGTGCCAAATAACTTTAAATGTGCTTGTAGTGGTATAATGCCATTAAAACATATTTCTGAAGGTATTAAATATTCAGGTCTGTTTATTTGAGGTGAATGTTCAATTATTTATTATTTTTCTTTCATGAGGGAAATGATACCCATGTGAAAATGTAATAGATTTTGATAGACTTTACTGAATAAACATTAAATAGGAGATTTAGTATACTTTAATATATTTTAGTTGCCTTAAAGGTTTCAGATGGATTTCTTTTTTCTGACAGTACGCTGTATCGTCTATAAATAATTTAAAGTCAATTCAAGACAATTAAGCATGTTTCAGTTCATTTATAAAGCAGGTGTTTAAAATCAGCTGCTTAAATTCTACTTTATATATTTGTTATTGAAAAAAAATCACAAGTTAGAGTATATGAGAAATTATCGTTATATTTTTAGCATATGTTTTTAGTAATAAATAAATAAATAAATAAATAAATAAATAAATAAATAAATCAAACAACCACAAAATCTGTTTTCTTACAATATCTTGAGTTCCACATTTTAATCTCTCGTTAGTTTAGCTTGATTTTACAAACAGAGCAGCACTAATGAGATATAAATCAAAGTGACTTGACTCCTGAAATTCACCGACGTGTTGACCCAAACCGCAGGAAGTGAAGCCGACACTGAACGCTTTTTGTTACAGGTGATATTTTGTGACATGTGAGGTGCTCCAGGAGAACAATGTGTTCAGTTTATCTGCATCAAAGAGCACAAACAAGGACCTTTAGTCAGGAAAAACGCTACAACAGAAATACTTCACACTTAACAAAAAATTAACAAAGCGTCTCGCTGCAGTTGTGTTTTGTTGCGTTGTTTATACATGACATAGTTCAGGCTCATTATATCTGAACAAGAAATATCAGCAGTGTTTACAAAAATAAATGACTTCCTTAATGAAGTCTGGGTTCAGGACCGGTCACAGCACAGACACCTCATTACTGAGAACAGAAAATCATCGAGAATCAGTTGTATGAGCGCTTCGGCTTCTGGATTTGTGCTGAATTTAACACAATCGACCGCAATATATTTATTACACTACTGTACAAATGACTGTACTGCATTTCATTGGCTGTGTACAATTGTACTCTGCACAATGACAATAAAGTTTAATCTAATCTAATCTAATCTAAATTGTTTGGCCTCTCGGGATCTGTCCTAAACTGAATTGATGCGTAGTTTTAAGAAAGAAAATAGAAATGTCGTTTATTCAATTATCTTCCTGAGGAGTTCAATTCAATAAAATTTTTATTTGTATTGCGCTTTTAACAAAGGACATTGTCACTAATCTGCTGTACAGAAATTACAGAAATATATACAATCTGGATATAAATGTTTAATTCATACATTTATCCCTAACAGTAGTGTGGTTTTGGTAGCGGTGTACCCCAGGGCTCAGTATTAAACCCACTGCTGTTTTCATTGCTCATGCTGCCATTACAACACGTTACTACAGAATATGGAGTTAGTGTTCATATGGTAGTTACGTGGATAAAACACAACTTTATATTTCTGTGGAATAGGAAGACACCAGATTACAGCCTACATAATAACGTTCTGAGAAATTGAGTAAGTGAAATTAAGAGATGAGGGATTTACTTTAAGCTGTGTCTTATGTGTGAGAAATAGAAAACAGAGGAGCTGCATTTCTGTAGAAACCTGACAAGATGTTTTGGTTCTTGGTGTAAATCCGATGTCACTGGCGCCCCCTTTTGTTCACACAGAGACACAAAAATATCACTTGTATGACTATAGTAGAAGAATATGTTATATCAGGGCTGTCAGTTGTGTCACTTTTGGCACAAGTCTCATGATTTTAAGAGTTCAGACTCCAATAAAAAACACCACACATTAACTCAAAAGCCCTGAGACCTGTGCTGAAAGTACAGGGGCATCCCATAATGTACCACTGTCTGTGGTTTGTGAAGTTTAAATAAGACACTGTGAACTGGATGTGTGCCATCACTCACTCAGACACTGAGCAGATTCTGGGTAACGAGCGGAGGAACCCTGGGTGAGCGTTTGGTGAACCGGGACAGTGTGGGAGGTGGAGCGTGATTGTGAGGATAAATAAAGGTTCTGTGGTTCATTTAATTCAGTAAACAAATAAATCTGTTATAGCATGAGAGACCAGCTTGTCTATCCAAATCGTAATCATCTCATTACGCATACACTGTACTGCCTAAGATAAACACAATAAAATGCACAATAATAATTTTTGGTGCTGAGATGTTATAGTGGATCTGACATCGTCACAGAACATTTCAGTCAGAACTTTCCATTTCCCAGTTTACTTTATTCCTCATTCCTCTGAGTATTTAGATATTCCATTAAAAAAAAAAACATTTAATGCTCATAAAATCAATCTGTTCTTCATATAACCATCACTGTGGTGTTTTCATTCATCTGTTATATTGTATTGTCCACTGATTACCTGTCAACCAGTTAACCTGAACACACACCTGTGTGTGTGTGTGTGTCTGTGTGTGTCTGTGTGTGTGTGTGTGTGTGTGTGTGTGTGTGACATTGTGCCTGGGATTAGGAACACTGAATTTGATGAAATAACCTTATGAAATAAACTAGTCATCTTATATGTTATTTTTCCTGATGTTGACCACGCCCCCGGAGATGATGTCACATGAATTAAATCGTGTTATATCTATCATGCAGTTCCTCGGTCAGGGTTCAGGAACATGAGTCAGGACAGAAAATAAACACTGTTAGTTAAACTGTAGCTACAAATTTACTTTAATTCACCCCAAGTACTCTGTTTGTTTGTTTGTTTGTATTGAGGTTGGTTGTTTTTAAGGAAACATTCGGGGTTCCACTGTACACCACCAGGTGGCGGTAATCTGTTGTTGCAAAACTGCATAAAACTAAGAGAAGAAGCCGAATCAGGCGTCATATCCGGTTCGGGAAGCGCGAGCGTGTTGTATTGAGGGTTCGGTGAGTAACGGATGGTGATTAATGTCCAGGTCAGATCTCACTCCTTCCCGCTTCTCTGTTCTGAAGCGGAGTGTGTGATGGAGGAGCGGAGGAGCGGAGCAGCGGACGCGGAGAGAAGCAGCTGTAAGTGCGGTGAGTGTCCGAGTGTTTTCACCGGTTACAGCTCTATTCATGACTCTATTCATGACTCTATTCATGACTTTATTCATGACTTTATTAGTGGCTTTATTCATGACTTTATTCATAACTCGAATCACCTTCATCAGTGTCATTAGCGCTCATTTACACTGCACCTGAAGCCGCGGGCGGCCCTTTGAAGTGTAACCGCACCGGATGTGACGGACTCAGTCAGGTTTACACCGAAGATTCAAAATATTACAGAAATATTATTACAGGAGGATAAAGCTCCTCCTCCTCTTCCTCCTCTTCCTCCGCCTCTTCCTCCTCCTCCTCCTCCTCTGCACACGTGCTCATGTTTCAGTGCTTTTACACAACTGTTTAAAAACTAAACTGTAAATACAGCAGCTCTGTAAACTATTTCTATTACTTCTACTTAATAATAATAATAATAATAATAATAATTTATTTTAAATAATAAGAAAGTTAATGTAACAGACCACAGAATAAACATTTAAAGCTGACAAATTTGACATTTTCTTTGCTTCAAGTCCACCTGATTCGAATGAGGTATTTAATTTTCCTCTAAATTAAATTATAGATTAAAAAGAAGTTTTCAGATGTGTGGACTTCCACAAAGTTGTACAGCAGAAGAATAAAGTGCGTGTGTGTGTGTGTGTGTGTGTGTGTGTGTGTTAACATGGGGGGTGTTGCAGACATTTCTCTTCTTCTATCTTAAGAGGCTCGTCTTTTTCTAACACGTTTCTGCCGTTTGTGTTCGTTACAGTCTTCCACCTGACACTCCTCATTACTTAATGACTTAGTTAATGAATTAATTAACCAAGAACAAACGAAGCAGCGCTGAGCAAATCAGTGAGTGAAAGATTCCCCTCGATTCGAGTCCTGAACTAAAAGAATCTGAAGAAAGGTTGAGATTGTTGGTGTAACTCCTTCTGAAGATGAAAATGAGCTTTAATCTTTAAAGGATCCAGTATAATTCAATGTAAATCTCTATATTTTTATGTTTTTCACCTCAGATGCGTCGTTAAGTGCGTACAGGTGTCTGCTGAACGGCTGGTAAACGCCTCTCTTTCTCCTGGAGATCGGATTTTGTGTGTAAGTTTGAGGCTTAGTGACTGGCTGTAGGTTCGGGTATAACGAGAGGAGTGACGGTGATGAAGCTTCTGTGGTTAATTTACTGAACAGACCATCATCATGACTACAAAGACCAAGTTACTGAAACGATTCAGTGTAATTATGTCATTAACCGAGAGAAGCATGTACATCAATTATAGTGTACACTTAAAGTTCATCATAACCATTTACTCCAGATTAATCACTCCTGTATAATCACACTAACTTCAGCGATGATTAGAAGATATATTGGTGTATGTGTGTGTGTGTATATGTATATGTATGTATGTATGTATATATATGTGTGTGTATATATGTGTGTGTGTGTGTGTGTGTGTATATATATATGAGAGAGAGAGAGAGAGAGACACAATCATTTATTTGTTTGTGTCTTTTCTCAGCCATCGGTGATGGTGAATGTGAAATGTTCTCAGCCACTGGCGATGGTGAATGTGATAGAAATCCTCTCTCTTTCTGTGGAAAGGTGATTTTGGGATTAGAAAACCTGTTTGTGGTCTTTTCTGATCCATTTTTTGTTTAATTTTTTGGAAAAAATCTTCATCTGTTTTGTCCACAATAAGATTTCTCCAGTAAGGATGGATTTTTTTTTTTTAAACTAATTGTTATGCCGTATCCTCGATAAACCCGAGGTGTGTGTCCTGCTAAAGTAATCTGTTATCTCCGATTACAGAGTAAACCTGACCGAATCGAGATGAAGAACCCAGTGAACGTGTTGCGCTTGCCCAGAGGTCCGGACCCCAACAGCCGCGGGTTTGACCCCACCACACCCCGATACATTGCCCTGTGTCCCTCCTCCATCCCGGCGTCCACAGCGAGCGGTACTGACCTTAACAACATGGAGGAAGAGCAAAGATTACGCTCAGAACTGCGGGAACGGTTCCTCAGGACTCTTATAGCCATGACGGACAAACAGGTTCACTTCAGCATGTATGAAAAAGTCCAAGTGCAGGCAAAATTCGGAGCCTCGGACATCGACGTGATGAACTTCCAGGTTTCTGATCTGCAGACCCCTCTAGGCGTTCAGAAAGAGGCGTTACTCAGGTGTCAGGACGTGATCTCGTACTCCTTTAACTTGTGAGTTTGTGAATGTTATAGAATTCAATTAAAGTGAAATGTTTCTCAGTCACGTGTCCAGTGTGATTTTTTTTTTTTTTTTTTTTTTTTTTTTTTTTTTAAAAAAAACTTCATATGCAGTTCCAGTTTGTGCCACAAGAGCCAGAACTATACCGGCTTAATCTGGAGACGTTCAGAAGCCCTGCATCGGCAACATGAGCGGCGTCATTCACACGCTCGCCTGCGTACTTTACCCACAGCTAGAGGAGTTAAAAGCAAGCTGAAACATCCGTCCATCAGGTTTCAGTCAAACTGTAAATGTTTAGAGATTTGAAGCACAGCGACGTTCAACACACTGACGAGCTCCGTGAGCCCACACTCTTAACACCTCCTGCTGTTGTCATGAGCTGCATCTCAGATCCAAAACTCTGACTTTACATTCAATAGTACTTACTAATCTAGAAACTCCAGAAGGCTGGTACTCTAAACAGAGCTTTCAGTAGGTTGAAGGTGACACGAGAGGATTTTAAAACTCAAACTCAAGTGTAACAGGGATCCCGTTAGTGCTGCTGCTCAATAACGCTCTAGAACAATGTGTAAGTTTGTGATTGAGACACAGCACTAGTTAGTGTAGTAACTAGTAGTGGGCCTGGTGTCACAAAGTACTATACTGCCCCCTGCTGTTTACGGTGGTATGGCAGCACAAATACACAGCGTTAATGAGCACAAGTGATGATCCAAACGAGCTCAGGGTGTTCACGGCGGCCATCTTGTGTACACTCGGTTAAAAGTAAATATAATCCCGGTGTAACACATGGACTACTGAGAAAACTACTGAGATGTGTGATGATGGATCTCCGATTCACCTGAAAATAGAAAATGGATTGTTTGTGGTGTCTGCATGTATAATAACACAATGACTCCTACACACGTTCCACAAGGGTTCTTTGGATTGTTAAAGCTTCTTTGCTTTCAAATGGAAGCTTTCTCCCTGGAAGCCTCACTGAATCTGAATCCTTAAAAGAATGTCCATGATAGAACAGTGAAGAAGCTCGGGTTCTAAAGCAAGTCTTTTCTTCCCTAGCGTATGAAACACATCCAAAGTTACCGAGTCCGTTGACCTCTGGGAAAGCTCTAAAAGGTTCTGTGTAGCACCCTGTAACAGCAGGGTTTCCCTTTCACAGTTCTAATTAGAACCTCTTTAGGAAGGTAAGCATTCTGAATTATCCAAGGAACCCTTGAGGAACCCTTTTAAAAGATTTTACATGTAATCAAAAAGTGCCGAAGTAAAACCATACAGAAGTGTTCCTCTGTTACAAACGCTCTGAAGCAGATCCCTTCATCATATCTAGAAGCTGTCAGGAGTTTAATATTGAGCTTCTCGGTACCTTGTACACTCAGAATAAAGGGTTCTTCAGGGTTCGTTAGACAACTCGGGTTCTTAGCTTGCTAAAAAAGGTTCTGCTTTAAAATGGCAGGTTTTTGTGATGTAAAAAAAAGAAAGGCACTTTAAACTTTTTTCCCCACAGTGTGTAAAACAATCGAACATTTTAGGGCAAATAAAAAAACTTACAACCTGGGTGCATAAGTATACACACCCCTAAACTAATACTGTGTTGAAGCAGCTTTTGATGTTATTACACCACGCAGTGTTTTTGGGGCGGAGTCTGTCAGCGTGGTAGATCTTAACTCT
Source organism: Ictalurus furcatus (assembly GCF_023375685.1). Lineage (NCBI taxonomy): Eukaryota > Metazoa > Chordata > Actinopteri > Siluriformes > Ictaluridae > Ictalurus > Ictalurus furcatus. The sequence goes on from NC_071258.1 coordinate 358,282, forward strand.
GCAATATTATCCCACTGTTTCTTACAAAAACATTCCAGATCCGTCAGATTGTGAGGCGTCTCCTGTGCACAGCCCGCTTCAGGTGATAAAACATGATGCTGCCACCACCGTGCTTCACCGTGGAGATGGTGTTCTTTTGGTCATGTGCTTTTTTTTTTTCCTTTTTTTTTTTTGCAGTATCAGAAGTAAAACAGAAGTTTGCACCAAACAATCCTTTTGGAATTATGGAGTTATTGTACCTTTTGGATCTGGTCTCGTCACCATGTGGTTTGGGGTGATTTAGTTGAGCTTGGATGTTTTTTGTGATAAAGGGCTTCCGTCTAGCCGCCCCACCCCATAGCCCAGACATGAATATGAGAGATTGTTGTCACATGCAGAGAGCACTTAGTACGTGTCAGATGTTCCTGCAGATCATTTAATGTTGCTGTGGGTCTCTTGGCAGCCTCCCAGGTAAGATTTTGTCTGGTCACATCCCTATTTGAGTGTGCACACTTATTCAACCAGTTCTTCTTCTTCTACTTCTGATTGTTTTTTACTTAATTTTAGTATGTTGTAATTTCACAATAAAAGTAGAAGTTCTGACATTGATCCTGGTTTCATTACATCACAAAAGCCTGACATTTTAAAAGGGGTGTGTAAACTTTTTACATCCACTGTATTTGAAGAATTCTTGAGCACTCAAATGTTCCATTTGCACCCTAAAGTTTGTCTCTCTGGAAGAATCCTTATAGCTTCTGTCTAGAACCCTGCAACAGAGGTTTATTCTTTCAGAGCGGATTTCAAGTAGAACTTCTCTAGAACTGCTAACAATGCACAGAACCTGAAAGGAACCATCCTTTTAAAGTGTGCTATCGATTGTGACATCGTGTCGCTCAAAAGTTCGGAGGTTAGAGACGGAGCACACAGCAGTAAGGTGAGTTGGAATGATGAAATGTTGGCGTGAAGGTTCTCCTCTCTGATGTTCCTTGTGTCTTTATCGATGATGGAGATGCAGACAGAGGAACGTCTCGGAGATTTAATCATCCTAAAAGGTTTGAGCTTTGCGTTTTTGTTTTAAAAAAATCTAATCAGGAAACCCAGAAGGACACACAATGATAATTTTATATTCAGAGTCATGCGCTGTGTTCTCAGCAGTCCTGTAGCTCACACACACGGACTTGTTGAGGAGGTTTGGTTCTGACCTCGCTTAATGGAAGGAACAGTTCCTCACGGAACACACTGTAGAAATGACAGGAAGTAAACGTTTCTAACGCCAAATCTAATATTGACGCCAAATTATTGCTTGATATTTTCTTCTTTATGTCTAGAACCTGTGAGGAGTTTCCCATTTAGCTTATTATAACTTGGTTCTTTAGGGCTTCATTCGATAGTTAGGTTTTTGGCTTACAAAAGGTTTGAGTAGGAACCTTTCTGATGTGTGTTCTGTTGTAGGACTCTACATAGAGCTGTTAAGTGTTCTTAAAGAACTCTTAAGAGCTATAAATCATGTACAAAGTATTTATGGATGCATTTAACTTCTCCTTAAACTCTTTGGGGGAAAATGTTTCTTGACGGGTTCATCGGATAATTAATGGTTTGTCGCCTCCAGGTTCTGCCTGGAATCCTTTCAGTCTGTTGTAGGGAACCTCTAAGTGTTCTCCACTAGAGGGGCAAATAATGAACCCTAAAGGGACCTAAATATCTAGGAAGAAATTCTTGAAAGAAGACAAATTGTGTGCTGATGGAGTCATTTGAAACGTAAATCATCTAAATGACTAAAAATAACTTTATTTCATTTTAAATATAATATTTTTTTTTTTTTTTAATTTTAGTTATTTATTTTTTAGATTATAAGGTGATTTGGTTTTGAACCCTGTGTTTTCCAAATGGCTCCTGGTTCTCTGACATACCTCCCCCAAGCAGTGAAGAACCCGATTACCTGGTGGAGTTCTCTGGGATCTGAGAGGTTCCTCAGGGGCGTCAGGAGAACCAGCTGATTTCAGTAAGACATTCCACACTGATGTGTCATTTGGGTTCTGGGTTCTCTCCAAAGCTTTTTATATTTCTGTTCCTGAGTGGTTCGCCTGCAGCTCCAAGATTTGCGGTGTAAAAACATTGGTGTGTGTGTGTGTGTGTTTGGATGGTACAGGGAATCTGCCCTGGCCAACAGGAAGTACATTCCAGTGCATCCTGTTTGCGGCCGTCTCTGTCTTCCTGCCCGGAGCAGAACCGTGTCTGTGATAACCTACAATAATATATCAGCACCGACACTTAATCAACACTGAACACACTGACCTCAGATCAGACCACAGACACTTCATCATGACCTGGTGTGTGTGTGTGTGTGTGTGTGTGTGTGTGTGTGTGTGTGTGTGTGTGTGTGTGTGTGGTGCCCTGTGATGAACTGATGTCCCACTCGATGTTCCTGGGACAGACTCCGGACCCACCCTGGCCCGTGTAAGGTGTTTACTGAAGGTGAATGAATCATTTGAAGGAAAAGCTAAATGCCCATTTCAGTGTGTTTACACTCTTGGGGTCAAAAGGTCACATGTAGAACCTGTAAGACTTCTTCCGTTGTCTCTCTGAACTGTTGCAGAACTCTACAACAGAAGAACCCTTCACTATACAAAGAACCCATTGAAGAACCTCGGTGTGCTGCAGGTGAAGAGCATGATGTTTTCTGTGGAGTAAATGACACATTGTTCAAAATTCAAAGGAAAGTTGTTTAATTCTTTATTTTATTTATCTTTGTGAGTTTTTAAACTTTTTTCCGTCCAGTTTAAGGACACTGAATAAATGATTTCATTTCATCAGACTTTTTTTTTTTTCATGTCAAATCATTTTTTCCGTTTCTGTGTCTGAAACTCGGATGTGACGTGACGGAGTCCTGTACGTTCTCCAAGTTTACAGATAAAATAAGATGAACGAGTCGTCCTGATCACGCTGTCGTTCCTGCACTACTGCTCATTCTGACCGGGTCTGAAGCCTGAACTCTACTGACCTCTATTTAATGACGCTCGCTCTCTTCCATATCTACATTGTAATGAATATCTGTAATGGAACAGGGACCGAGTTCCACTGCTGTTCCTCAGAAGTGCTGATTAAAGTCTAATGGAACGATTTTGATATGTTTAAATGAGAATGTTGTGCAGGAAACGCTCTAAGAACATAACGCAAACGTAGCGTAATCCATAAACCGTTATAAAGCGTAACGTTAAGGAGAGCGTTATTACAGCTGGTGTTTTTAGAACGTTGCAGGAGCGTTACATTTGGAATGTTAAAGTTAAAACCTGTTACATACTCCACTAAATGTTCTAGTTCTCTGTTTATCATGATCGTGTAATGAGAAATATTTGAAAGGTTTTCATGTTAAAGATATACTAACATATCCAACATTAACATGACATAAATTCATGCCCACCTTTAAACAATTAGTATTTATTATTAATCAACTTTATCGCGTAATATATCACAATCCGATCAAATACCAAAATCCAGACCTGAATTATTTGCCCTGTTGCACTTGGATTGGAGCTGGAGTTGTAGTAAGGTCTAATCATTCTTTCCATTCAGTTACTGGGATATTGTTCACACAGCAGACCCCTGTCCCCTCAGATTGGATATCTCAGATTGGGCCCCTCAGGTTAGACCAGTCAGATTAGACTACTCAGATTAATTCTCTCGGATTAGACTACTCGGATTAGATTTCTCAAATTTCACTTCCCAGATTTGCCCTCTCATATTAGACCTCCCCGAAATCACTTCTCAGTTCGGACTCATTTGAATGGACAGAATTGTGGCACTGCAGTGTTTGGATTGGATTGAGGAACGTGGCTCCATGTCTTGGCCGTGTTTACAGATCTGTGCCCATTGTGAGTCACTGAGTCACCTTCCGCTGGCTCGTTTGTTTTACTCGCTTTCGGGGAATGTTGGAGCGGATCCAGCGATTGTGCAGACACGAGTTCATGTAGGAGACTGACTGAGAGAGAGAACAAAGATGAGGCCTGAAACGTTCTTCTGCTCCAAACATGCGGAGAACCCAAGGAGCTGAACTCATCATGAATCATCTCCTTCAGAGTCACGTCAGGGTTTTGACCATAAACATGTATAGCGATCCACCATAAACATTAAAACCACTGGCAGGTGACGTGAGTAACATCGGTGATCTAGTTACAGTGGCACCTGGGGGGGGTATATTTATTATGCAACAGGTGAACAGTAAGTTCTGGAAGTTGACGCGTTGGAAGCAGGAAAAATGGGCAAGTGTAAGGATCTGAGAGGCTTTGACAAGGGCCAGATTGTGATGTCTAGACGTCTGGGTCAGAGCGTCTCCAAAACAGCTGGTGGTGTCGGGTGTTCCCAGAATGCAGGGGTTAGTACCTACCAAAAGTGCTCCAAGCAAGGAGAACCGGTGACAGGGTCATGCACTCCCAAGGCTCACTGATGCACATGAGGAGCGAATGCTGGCCCGTCTGGTCCGATCCCACAGAAGAGCTTCTGCAACACAAACTTCTGAAGAAGTTCATGCTGGTTATCTGAATACTGTGACGGTGTTTATAATGACGTGTTTATAATGTCGTGTTAATCATGACGTGTTTATTGTGACTGTGTTTAATCTAAAGTGTTTATTGCGAGCGTGGTTTCTGTAATTAAAGTGATGACGGAACGTCTGCATTTAATCCACCATAGATCTGATTTATAGCTGAGCATCATGGCTGCCAGCCATCACCATAAATCTTCATCAGAAAGTTCCAGAAGGTCATGCGTCCACCGTGACAGGACGAGACTCGGGTGGCTCTCAGCGTCTGTCTAGACCGGAAGAGCAGGAAGAGGCTGTAATTAGCAGAGATGTTTGAGATCTGCAGTTGATCTACATCAAAGCTGAGGGTCTCTCTGTGTTCTCCGCTGGGACAAAACACAGGAAGAAGATGATAACGAGAGCTTAAGCTCTCTCATGGTTTAGCTCTTTCTAATAGCTGGGAGATGTTTCCCAGCGTCCCACGCCTCGGCCACACCTCCGAGATGACAGGGACAGCACAACATCAGATGTTATCAGATGTTATTAGTCGTTATCAGATGTTAGTGCAGTGTGACATTAGACAGACGAGGCATGTGAAGTTTTTTTTAAACAGCAAGAACCCGGTTAATTACTTTGTGCTTTAATCATTGCTTGGGACTCAGATCATGTGATTTCATTTTGTAGCAAAACAATTGTTTCAAAATATAGCTGAGTGTGAAAGTTTGTACACCTATGTTTCAAAATTATTATTATTATTATTGAATTAGTGAATTTATTTGTCGACATTTCTTCTAATACGTTCAAGACTTTCCACGAGTGGATTATTTGGCTTATTTCAAACACTTACTTCCTGAAACAAGCAAAATAATCTATAATGACTTTCAGCTTGAAATTACTAGAAAGTTTCGAAAAAGATTTATTAATCTTATTTATCAGACATTAACGAGGCTCACATTCAGATCAATTACGTACAGCACGTCAGAGGGGATGTAAACTTTTGAGCATGTGAGTCTGTCTGAGACTGAGGTGCTGTAACATTTAGGCTGTATTTAGGTACGTAGTAACAGCTCTAACCTGAAAACACCATTATAGTATAAGCATTGAAGGGGGTACAAACTTACAGTATAATCAACTGTGTATGAGGTTGATTTCAGAATTCATCAGTTTGAGGAATGTTTATAGAAAGAGAAATGAGTGTGAATAAGAGACGGAGGTCATGTGACCGGGTGTTTAAACACATTTGTTTAATATTTCCAAGCGCTGGTGATTTTTCATCTTTTTATCTGAAGTTAAAGTGACGTGCTCGTCTTCTCTGCGTGATAAATATAATCTTTACAAGTCTGCATGTTGAGAAGAAATCAACATCAAATAATAAACGTCTGGTTTCAGTGTGATGAAGTGAAGATACCGGACTCAGACCCAGCTTGAGCTTCATTTATAACGTCACTGAAGATTGACACTGAAAAATAACGCCTGTATTGTTGTATATAAAAAACCCCAAAATCATATTTTCCAATAATCCTGAAAGGAACGTGAACTTGTGGACGTTGTGTTCCAGCCAGCGCTCCACAAATATGAAGCACATGGAAAGTTGAGTCGTCATTTTTTTCCATATCTCTGACCTCAGTAACGGGGTTCTGAGGGACTTTCAGGTCTGACAGGCAGACAATGAGGCTCGGCCCGATCTCACCGTAATAATGCCCTAATTGGACAAAAACAGGAAGTAGACAAGCAATATCTATCAAGTGGTTTCCTCTTTAAACTCCATTTGTTTTGTGCTGCCAACCTACAGCGAGACGCTAAACAGCATTCCTGCCTGTGCAGCTATCACTGAGGAAGTTTTATATCAAAACAGTGTTCAGACCTGCTCACACACTCCACCTCCACCCAGATCAGCAGCGCCACACGGCCAGCGCGGCGGGGCAGGGGTACGACTCGCTCCTCACTGGATCAGTTCAGAGAAACTCTTCAAAATTCATTCTCTAGTCTTCATTTTTAAAAGGTTTTTGCCTAAAAGCAGGACTCCAGAGACTCAGCTTCTCACGAACTATCCTCATTTCTGCTGCTTCCAGAATCGCATTATATTTCATGCTACTTAAAAAAGGAATTAAACACTAGGGGCATGCTGGTAGAGGAACATAATGCACCACAGGGCAGGCTGTAACAGCAAGTTACCAACAATTACAATTTATTTATCCATTTATAGTTACATTTAATGTTGTGGAACGAGTCACTTCCTGTTCTCACTTACGTTATAGCAGCTATAAACACTCACCATCCCTCTCTCTATTCCCTCTCTCTATTCCCTCTCTCTATTCCCTCTCTCTTTATTCTCTCTCTCTATTCCCTCTCTCTATTCCCTCTCTCTCTCTCTCTCTATTCTCTCTCTCTTTATTCTCTCTCTCTCTCTATTCTCTCTCTCTATTCCCTCTCTCTTTATTCCCTCTCTCTATTCTCTCTCTCTATTCCCTCTCTCTATTCCCTCTCTCTTTATTCTCTCTCTCTCTCTCTCTCTCTCTCTCTCTCTCTATTCTCTCTCTCTTTATTCTCTCTCTCTCTATTCTCTCTCTATTCCCTCTCTCTATTCTCTCTCTCTATTCCCTCTCTCTTTATTCTCTCTCTCTCTCTATTCTCTCTCTCTTTATTCTCTCTCTCTATTCTCTCTCTATTCCCTCTCTCTATTCCTTCTCTCTTTATTCTCTCTCTCTCTATTCTCTCTCTCTTTATTCTCTCTCTCTCTCTATTCCTTCTCTCTTTATTCTCTCTCTCTCTCTATTCTCTCTCTCTTTATTCTCTCTCTCTCTATTCTCTCTCTATTCCCTCTCTCTATTCCCTCTCTCTTTATTCTCTCTCTCTCTCTATTCTCTCTCTCTTTATTCTCTCTCTCTCTATTCTCTCTCTATTCCCTCTCTCTATTCCCTCTCTCTTTATTCTCTCTCTCTCTCTATTCTCTCTCTCTTTATTCTCTCTCTCTCTCTATTCTCTCTCTATTCTCTCTCTCTTGCTTGTTTATCTCTCACTTGTGGTGTTGGTGAGAAACAGTAAAGAGTGTAAACTCCTCTGTGATGAAGATGTGGGAAACTGAAAGTTACAGCTTTACCTCTGACTGTCACACAGCGCTGACACTGGAGACTCCTTCCTTACTTGTTAAATATAAACGCTCCTGTGAACGAGCCGTTACTATAGAAACGATAACGTATCAGAACGAGCACATTAATTATAATATAAAGCTGTGATGTGAAGCTGCGCTAATGTCAGAGCCACTGTTAGAGAAAACTAATCACCACCTCCTGACCAATCAGAATGCAGAATGTGGTGTATTTAGAGCTAATGTAAGGATTCCGTTAGGTTTAATCGCAGTCTGATGAACAGAGAGCGTGTTTTCCGGAGGAGACTCTGTGATGATTTTAGTTTTTCCGTCATCACTGAGTAACACTCCATGTGAGGTGTGTTCTCTCTGTATTTGACTTTTCAACAGCACAAGGAGAATGTTTATCAGACGAAACAGGAGATGATCTTATTTGTGTTTAATTTACTGAATGATCCCTGACACTTTTTCCCTCTCTCTCCATTTTCTCTCTCAGATCCTCTCACAATGCCTGATTTACTCGTGTCAGGACAAGGACATCTGCCCATGAACTAAGCGGATGACGTCAGTGATGATGCGACTGCCCATCCTCCTCCACCTCCTCCTCCGCCTCCACCTCCTCCTCCTCCTCCTCCTCCTCAATAAGTGTCATTAACCTTCATCATGCATGGTGAGGCTGAATCATCCGCTATGACTCTTTTTTCTGTCCCCTGGCACAAAGGAAAGCGGGTCCACCCTGACATGTTCCACACCGTCACATCATCACACTCAGGAGGCAGAAGAAAAGAGGGCGGAGCCGTCCATCACATGATTATGAGTATTTGAGTATTTGTCTGTGTCTTCATCTTCGAGTCTCTTCAGTGATTCAAGAATAAAAGATTCCTTCATTCTGATTCACTGAATCATTCTCACATTAAATAATTATTACCACTGCTAGTAGGTATTATTTATACTACTCTTGTTCACACATTCATGTTCAGTCAGATAATCATTTTTCACACACAGAAAACATAGAAGTAATGTTACGATTTTAGATTTTTAGGTGAAATGTTAGTTATTTTGCTTGCATTGTTGACACATTCTGATCTTGCTGTCAATAAATTTACTCTACACTTTATTAATCTTCTCACTGAACAAGAGAATCTCTGGGGAACAAATGAAGTAAATGAAGGAAAGCACAGAGAGGAACAATGACAGAAGTGGATTAGAATGTGAAATTGTGAATGCAACGCTCAGAGATATAAATGTGAACTTTCCAGATGAGAATAAGGTATAATATAATGCAGGGGGAGGAAGGGAACGATTCAGTGCATGGTCGCGATGGATGTCGATATCAAACATAAGCAGGAGCATTCTAAACAAAAGCGAAGCTTCAGTGTCATTACACATCATAACTTCTACTGCGCTGCATGTGATATTCATTTATTCACTATCACTCGCTGGATTATGAGTTTACACCTGGCCCACAGTACACATCTTGTCAGAAGTTTGTTGTCCTCCTGTAGGTAGATTGTAGTTGAGCATTTCCAGAAGTAATCACACCTCTTCTAAAAAATAATCAATTCTTCCCTTAGAACAGGGGTGTCCAGTCTTGTCCGTAAAGGACCGGTGTGGGTGCAGGTTTTCATTCCAACCAATCAGAAGCCACACCTGAGTCTATTGAAAGCCAAGATCAGCTGATTAAACAGGCGGAATCAGGTGTGGCTCCTGCTTGCATAGATCATACTATTCTCCTTGATAGACTAGAAAATGTTGTTGGCATTAAGGGAACAGTCCTCTCCTGGCTCAGGTCTTATTTGACCGATCGTTATCAGTTCGTAGATGTAATGGAGACTTCTCTATGCATACTGAGGTAAAGTTTGGTGCTCCACAAGGTTCTGTTTTAGGCCCACTGTTTTTTACTTTATATATGCTACCTCTGGGTCAAATTATTCATAAACATGGAATTATCTTCCACTGTTATGCTGATGATACACAGCTGTATGTTTCAGTAAAGCCAGACGACAGACAGCAGCTTAGTAAAGTTGAGGAATGTGTAAAGGACATTAGACGTTGGATGATTATTAATTTCCTTTTACTTAATTCTGATAAGACAGAAGAACTTGTACTAGGCCCACGTGTAGCTAGAAGTAATCTTTCTGATCTCACAGTAACTCTGGATGGTCTTTCTGTGTCATCATGTGCAGCAGTAAAAGACCTTGGAGTGATTATTGACTCCAGTCTATCATCTCATGCTCATGTAGATAATATTACTAGGATAGTCTTCTTTCATCTCAGAAATATTGCTAAGATAAGAAATATATTGTCACTACATGATGTAGAAATATTAGTTCATGCTTTCGTCACCTCTAGACTAGATTACTGTAATGCCTTACTGTCTGGATGTTCCAGTAGGAGCATAAACAAACTCCAGTTAGTCCAGAATGCAGCTGCTAGAGTCCTAACTAGAACCAGAAGATACGACCACATCACCCCGATCTTATCCACACTGCATTGGCTCCCAGTGAAATCTCACATTGATTATAAAATACTATTATTGATCTATAAAGCACTGAACGGTCTCGCGACACAGTACCTGAGCGACTTTTTGGTCTTTTATGATCCACCACGTGTACTTAGATCAAAAGGTGCAGGATATTTGTTGGTACCTGGAATAGCGAAGGCTACAGCAGGGGGGAGAGCTTTCTCTTATAGAGCCCCACAGTTATGGAACAGTCTTCCAATTAGTGTTCGTGACGCAGACACAGTCTCAGTGTTTAAGTCACGGCTGAAGATGTATTTGTTTACTCAAGCTTTTTGTGCATAATTTTTTCTTAGGTAAAGGAGCAGATGTGTTGATGGTGGAGTGTCTGGCTGCATTATGTCCCAGGGAGCCCTCATGTCTGTGTTCCCTTCTGGTTCTCCCTTTTAGTTACACTGTTATAGCTAGTCTTGCCGGAGTCCCTGCTTTCAATCACGCAAAGTACATTGTCCTTAACCATTACAGGACAATAAGCGTACCTAATAATCTGTCCCTCTCTCTCTCTCTCTCTCTCTCTCTCTCTCTTTCTGTCGAGCTACACATGATGCTCCTGAGATGCCAGTGTTCCTGACCCCTTCTGCTCTCTGGACCTGCCTGATCCCTCCTGATGTCCTACTTCTGGTTGGAGTTCTCATCAGTTGGAAGTCACATGCTGCTGCTGAGGATGCACAGTGCAGACTAAAGATCATTGAGATTACTGAGGATGGTACCACTTATAAACTATAAAGATGGCTTTGGACCTCAATTCACATGAACAGTTATACTATGATAGCTTTAGCACTACAATTACCACGAACAGTGGAGAAGTTCAACACAACAGACTTCCTGTAGAAACTGTAATGAATTTCCTGCTTACACAACTGCACTATTTGAGGATGTAGTATCAGCACATAATAGAAGGGGTGTATTTATTTATAATCGCACTATCCGGTGTCACCCAGATGAGGACGGGTTCCTTCTGAGTCTGGTTCCTCTTGAGGTTTCTTCCTCATATCGTCTCAGGGAGTTTTTCCTCACCACCGTCACCTCTGGCTGCTCATTAGGGATAAATTCATACATTTAACATCTATATCCTGAGTGTATATATTTCTGTACCGCTGCTCTGGGACGATGTCCACTGTTAAACACACTGTACACAACACTGAACTGAACTGAACTTTCTCACGCTGACACAACCTCATCCTCAGTGGTCTTTGGTTGCAGTGACGCTAAATTGGGCACGTTGCACGTTCTAAGACGTTCTGATCTCAACTCACGACCAAAGAATTCTTTACGAATGTTTGATTTTTGTCTGTGGCAGCAACATGGAGCTGAAACCCTACAGTCTAAAGCTGTGTTTAGACACAAAACTAAGTGCCAGTTTGATTCTTTATAATGTTGGAACCTGAATGTTTTAGAGAATTATGTGAGAAGGACAAACACATACCAGAATGCAGAGCTCAGAGGTGTACAGTGTTTATCTAAAAGAGACAGAATGAATCCTGCTGCCTAGCTGGAGAACGACCTCCTGACGGGAACGCTGTCTCACGCTCATAAGAAAAGACAGACAGGAGGAGAGATGATCATAATCTGAGCAGTCAGACGGAATCCCTTTACTGAACATCTCAGATGTTTCAGCTTGGAACACAATGCTAGGATGTTAGCGTTAGCTTCTCACTGCTATCCTGGATGATGAGGAAGATGAGCTGAGGGCTGAAGTGATGGGTGGAGTGGAGGCTCGAGTCCCCGAGCCACGTCCCAGAGCACGTCTCTGTCTAACAGCATATTTACTGATGATATCTGTGACTTCCAGACTCAGTAAACATGGGACTAGATAATAACACACACACACACACGCACACACACAGAGCAATTGTAGAGGTCCTCCTTAGGCCAGATGATGGTTGAGTGTATGTACTGTGTGTGTGTGTGTGTGTGTGTGTGTGTGTGTGTGTGCGTGCGTGTTTGTGTGTGTCCATGATGGTGAGAGAAGATTTTATCATCTTGTGCATCCTACATGATCCCTGGTCATTTAATCTAACTGTAAATACACACGCTACACAAACTTTTTAAGTTCATTAAAAAAAACTCCTCAGTCATATTTATTGTTAGTAAAAGTGTTTCCTCAGGGATGACGTTAATCATTTAAGACTAAATTTCATTTTAAATTTCATTTTGAAACTGTGTGATGTGTTATATTATATAGATTCAGTAGAGGAGATTCAGTAGAGGTGTTTGAGTAGAGGAGATTCAGTAGAGGAGATTCAGTAGAGGCGATTCAGTAGAGGAGATTCAGTAGAAGTGTTTGAGTAGAGAAGATTCAGTAGAGGAGATTCAGTAGAGGAGATTCAGTAGAGGAGATTCAGTAGAAGTGTTTGAGTAGAGAAGATTCAGTAGAGGAGATTCAGTAGAGGCGATTCAGTAGAGGAGATTCAGTAGAAGTGTTTGAGTAGAGAAGATTCAGTAGAGGAGATTCAGTAGAGGAGATTCAGTAGAGGCGATTCAGTAGAGGAGATTCAGTAGAAGTGTTTGAGTAGAGAAGATTCAGTAGAGGAGATTCAGTAGAGGAGATTCAGTAGAGGAGATTCAGTAGAGGTGTTTGAGTAGAGGAGATTCAGTAGAGGAGATTCAGTAGAGGAGATTCAGTAGAAGTGTTGAGTAGAGAAGATTCAGTAGAGGAGATTCAGTAGAGGAGATTCAGTAGAGGAGATTCAGTAGAGGCGATTCAGTAGAAGTGTTTGAGTAGAGAAGATTCAGTAGAGGAGATTCAGTAGAGGAGATTCAGTAGAGGCGATTCAGTAGAGGAGATTCAGTAGAAGTGTTTGAGTAGAGAAGATTCAGTAGAGGAGATTCAGTAGAGGAGATTCAGTAGAGGCGATTCAGTAGAGGAGATTCAGTAGAAGTGTTTGAGTAGAGAAGATTCAGTAGAGGAGATTCAGTAGAGGAGATTCAGTAGAGGAGATTCAGTAGAGGTGTTTGAGTAGAGGAGATTCAGTAGAGGAGATTCAGTAGAGGAGATTCAGTAGAGGCGATTCAGTAGAAGTGTTTGAGTAGAGAAGATTCAGTAGAGGAGATTCAGTAGAGGAGATTCAGTAGAGGAGATTCAGTAGAAGTGTTTGAGTAGAGAAGATTCAGTAGAGGAGATTCAGTAGAGGAGATTCAGTAGAGGAGATTCAGTAGAAGTGTTTGAGTAGAGAAGATTCAGTAGAGGAGATTCAGTAGAGGAGATTCAGTAGAGGAGATTCAGTAGAAGTGTTTGAGTAGAGAAGATTCAGTAGAGGAGATTCAGTAGAGGAGATTCAGTAGAGGAGATTCAGTAGAGGAGATTGAGTAGAGGAATTCAGTAGAGGCGATTCAGTAGAGGAGATTCAGTAGAAGTGTTTGAGTAGAGAAGATTCAGTAGAGGAGATTCAGTAGAGGAGATTCAGTAGAGGAGATTCAGTAGAGGAGATTCAGTAGAAGTGTTTGAGTAGAGGAGATTCAGTAGATGAGATTCAGTAGAGGCGATTCAGTAGAGGAGATTCAGTAGATGAGATTCAGTAGAGGCGATTCAGTAGAGGAGATTCAGTAGAAGTGTTTGAGTAGAGAAGATTCAGTAGAGGAGATTCAGTAGAGGAGATTCAGTAGAGGTGTTTGAGTAGAGGAGATTCAGTAGAGGAGATTCAGTAGAGGAGATTCAGTAGAAGTGTTTGAGTAGAGAAGATTCAGTAGAGGAGATTCAGTAGAGGAGATTCAGTAGAAGTGTTTGAGTAGAGAAGATTCAGTAGAGGAGATTCAGTAGAGGAGATTCAGTAGAAGTGTTTGAGTAGAGAAGATTCAGTAGAGGAGATTCAGTAGAGGAGATTCAGTAGAGGAGATTGAGAAAGCAGAATGTTGTTAGTGTGAATCTGCTGTAGAATTAAACTTATAGACCCTTTCAGTGTTTGTAAACATAAAGAGATGCAGTTCCTGCTTGTAGAAGGACAGAATTCATGCGTCCTGATGCCACTTGGTTGACTGAAAGATCTATAGAGAATCTTCATTTGGAATCACTGCAGTCTCATGCTGTGTGCGTGTGATCGGAACGCGTGGCTCACGTCACAGTGACGTGTCTCAGTCAGGGGTCTGGAGCTCGGGTCCTCGAGTGCTGCTGT
>NC_071258.1:377500-390000 GCF_023375685.1 Ictalurus furcatus
TAATGCGCTTCAACCTACGTGAAGGTCGACTGCACCTCCTCCTTCTCATCTTTCCCTCTCTCTCTCTCTCCCTACTTCCCTCTCTCTACTTTTCTCTCTCTCTCTCTCTACTTTTTGCTCTCTCTCTCTCTACTTCTTTCTCTCTCTACTTTTCTCTCTCTCTCTCTCTACTTTTTGCTCTCTCTCTCTCTACTTCTTTCTCTCTCTACTTTTTGCTCTCTCTCTCTCTACTTCTTTCTCTCTCTACTTTTCTCTCTCTCTCTCTCTCTCTCTCTCTCTCTCTCGCTCTCTCTCTCAGATGTTTCATTTCTGCCTGGATTTGATGAATGTCTGGTTCTTCCAGCTTCAGACACTGAATTAATCTTGTTAACTTGCACCATTGATCATTTTTCCGTCCACAGTAAACACTCAGACGGATGGATTCTGATTGTCTCGCTCTCTTCAGCTCTCCTCACTGCGTCCTGCTGTATCTCACTTTATCTCACTCTTGTTTCCGACAACAGGAGACAAGTGTGAAGTAGCAAATGGACAACCTGATTTACTTAGTGTGTATCCGAGACTCAGTGCTGACCTTATCTCTCTCTCTCTCTCTCTCTCTCTCTCTCTGTATCTCTCTCTCTCTCTCCCGCTCTCTCTGTGTGTGTGTGTGTGTGTGTGTGTGTGTGTGTGTCCAAGGGTGACGGAGGGGGCCTCTGTGTTGGTGACATCACTATCAGGGAGGATCTGAATGAACAGGAAAGTCAATTAGAGTTTAACTGAGTTTACCAGCTGGAGAGAGAGAGAGAGAGAGAGAGAGAGAGAGAGAGAGAGAGAGAGAGAGAGGAAAAAGGGGAGGAGAGTGAAAAAGAGAAGCGACAGACAGAGGAAGGGAGAGACGCAGCTACAAAACCAGGGAATTTTGCCGGTGAGTGAAAAGTTTCTGCTGGCTCCTCGGGTTTCTCTGCTGTCCCGATCAGACTGCTCAGGAAGACCTCAGAGCTCCAGCACACAGAGGAACGCCGGGGATATTTTTAATCGAAGCTGACAACAGGATGAGTGTGTGAGCACACAAGGTCAGCCTTCTATCCATCTGTCTGTCTGTCCGTCCATCCGTCATCCCTCCATCTTCGGCCTCAGCATGAAGTCGAGCGTCACTCTGCCCCACAGCCTCCGACTCACACCCTGACCGAGACACCGAGCTGAGCCGCAGCTCTGACAAGTCCACGAGAGGAGAAGGTGTGTAACGCTGGAGCTCAAGGACAAACCATGGACTCTGCAGACCAACCACCACACCTGGGCGTGAGTACACACACACACACACACACACCCACACACCCACACCGCTCTTTTATCCTACAATCACAGATCACAAGTTCTGACTCATTCAGTCTCAGAGTCCATCAGGAAGTTGCTGACATTTCCATCTCACGCTGGTCACGGCTCTTCCCTCAGAGGAACCTGCGGAGTTACAGAACATCTGTCTGTCCTCAGCTTTCCTGTAAAACTTCCTGTCATATTTATTCTTCTTTTATTTAATGTAAAACACAGAACCCTCACACACCGACCATAAAGTACACCTTTGTTAACTGCCTACAGTTTTAAATCACATTATTCAGTGAATGAAGGAGTGATGCGTGTGAGGAGTGGAGATCTGGGTCCAAATCAACATCACGAATAAGCTAATTTAAATCTACAGCGGAGAGACTTTCACTATCACCAGTTATCAGTGTAAACATACAACTGTGATATTTACAGAATAATAATCCGACAGCTGTAATCTCTAAACACTAATCTCTCTCCATCGTGTGTGTGTGTGTGTGTGTGTGTGTGTGTGTGTGTGTGTGTGTGTGTGTGTGTGGACAAGAATTTTAACACAGAAAATCTGTTTACTCCAAACTCACTCAGAATGGACGTGTAAATTCAGCTGTTTATTTCTGTAAAGGTGTAAAATCCTGGAGTAGAAGAGAGAGATGGAAAGGTGTAAAATCCTGGAGTAGAAGAGACAGATGGAAAGTGTAAAATCCTGGAGTAGAAGAGAGAGATGGAAAGTGTAAAATCCTGGAGTAGAAGAGAGAGATGGAAAGTGTAAAATCCTGGAGTAGAAGAGAGAGATGGAAAGTGTAAAATCCTGGAGTAGAAGAGAGAGATGGAAAGTGTAAAATCCTGGAGTAGAAGAGAGAGATGGAAAGGTGTAAAATCCCTGTAGTTCTGGTTCCTTTACACGTTCCTGAAGGTTTTGTGGAATCCATACGCCATCAGAGACGCACAACTACCACAAACTCTTCCCTCTGAAAAAGTAGTTCCGCCTCTGAAAGGAGCGATTCCACACGTTTACAGCTTCATTTATACACAAACACCTTCAACTGAACACGTCATGAAGGAGTTCAGCAGCTGCTCGTACACCTCCATTCTCACGGAGTCTGGACTCTCTCTCTCTCACACACACACACTGAAAATGCTGGAGTTTGAGAGGACACTGATGGAGGTTGAGATAGTGTTTGTCCTGTCTGATTTACTCCACTCATCCCTACGGACCCGATAAAGACACAAAGCTTGGCAAGAGTCACAATGTGTCCGTGTGTGTGTGTGTGTGTGTGTGTGTGTGTGTGTGTGTGTGTGGCAGTCTCCTTTTGAACAATGATATATCCATTTTAGAGGAAAACAGCCAACAGGAAGTAGCGTGGAGATAAGTGAGTTTCTGCTGTAGCGGAGATGTATTTTAACCAGGAATTTAATGTGAATTAATCAGGAAGGGGTTCAGTGTGAACAGAGGGAAAATCCGAAGACGGTTAATGAGGAAATCAGGACTTCGTTTAATTCCTGGGAAATTATCTGAAGGCTCAGATGTGAACGCAAGCTGATGCGTTACCTGGACCAAGCATGTTGTCATGGTGACAGTCGTTCCCTCACCACTCTCTCTTTTCCTCTCTTTTGAAGATAATGAAACAATGCACTGACACTGGAGACTCCTTCCGTAAATGTTAAATAAACATATTTCACCTGATCGATGTGCTTCCATCATACACGTCCCTGTGACTCATCAACACCTTCTGACCAATCACAGTCCAGAACTCAGCAGCAGCGTGACGGATAACCCGTTCACAGTTTAATAAAAGCGTAAAAGAAACGCAGCTAAACACTTCCATCACTCTGCTGATATTATATATCATAACGTTTCACTTTACAGCTTTTATTCCTGTCTGACGTGCGTTTAATCTCAGACTCGGACACTGTAGCGGTGACTCGACAGTTTTACGCTTCCATGACACACGGAGCTCGTTATCACTACAGAGCTGTGTGCCGTTTTAGCACCGATGGCACTCACAGATACGATTAGTACCAAAGTTCAGCACACACTGTTTGGATGTTTGTTTTATTGCCAGGTTAATCTGAGGTCGATTGCACTTTATCTTCTCCCATATCTAATCTAACATGATAATGTGTCAGGTGTGTAGATCTTACTGTGGATATTACACGATAAAACCATAAACATTTCCTGCTAATTGAGGTTTTATAGAACGAATGCTGTGAAAGACATTTCATTTATAGCTGTCACCATAACAGAATCACAATAAAGTCCTAAGGAGGTGTTAAATGTGTCTAAACTCCACCTGACAACAAGATAACACTACATTGCACAACATCTATAGACAAAGTAAAGCAGGGTAGAGTATAATAACGACTCCGTATAGAGACAGAAGATATCACAGATGATATTGTTTTCCTTTCCTATTTACCTCTCCATCAGAGACCTGGACTAACAGGACATACGTGAGGTCTTAAATCAAAGCGTACAGCCATATCCTCTGCTCTGCTCCTGCATTTCCCTCCGCTGCTGTTTCTGCAGTTACTGTCACTTACAATAAACACCAATAAATTTGCAAAAGAAACATACCAAGGTAGAGTTTTATGGTTGTGTGTAACTAGCGAGACAAATGTTGTAAATATTGTAGATATAATGCAATACATCAGGACTGGGAGGTTAGGCCCAACAGCGCAGGGTGCCATTACTTTTGCAAGTGTGACTGTAAATATGTAAAATTGTCTTATTTTGAACATTTCAAATGACTCTCGTTATATATCTCAGGCTCATTTCTGCTGTCTATAATGTACAGTCAGTTCCAGAATTATTGGCACCCTTCATGAAATTATGCAATTAGTTTTATTCAATTTATTTTGAATCATAAAAATAACCTTCGGAATTAATCACAAAGAACTGATGAGGAACCCTTGTTTTTCTTTCACTCATTCACCCTCAGTAAGTCTCGTTTTTGCTAAAGTACACATATTCTGCTTTGCTCCTTCTAGGTCCACAATGTTCCTTGCTAGTCTTCTAGTTCTGATGACCCTGCTGCTTCCTCCAGCCTTGTCAGGTCAACAGGTGGATTCCAGTCACTCTGATGGGAACCCAGGAATCTCTCTCGAGCCTAGTCTGGCCCAGACCATCCAGAACCTCCTCTTGACCCGACTGGGCCTACAGTCCTATCCAAACCCTCATCCAGGAGCAGTGGTACCTCAGTATCTCCTGGACCTCTATCGCTTCCACACACAGCAGTACCACCTAGTAGAAGATCCAGATTTCAGCTTTCCTGTGGAGCACGTAGAAGGTGCCAACACTGTTCGCAGCTTCCACCATGCAGGTAAGACTTGTTGGTACATGAAGAGGCCAGATTCATTCTTTTAATTCACTGTTATGTGTGGAAGACTGTTTCACTTGGACTTGAGTCCCTAATTGTCTGAGGCCCGTTTCTGTTTGTCCCAAATTTTCTGATCACTCACCTGTGAATAAAGTACTTCAAAGTATTCATTATAGAAACTTCATCAGGTGAGTCACTTTTAGGATTCTGGACTCAGACTATGGAGTAGGACTACTGACTCAACTCTTAGTTTATAGTTTTGGACTCTGGACCCGACTTGGACGGTGTGGTTGTGATTCCTGACTCGACTCAGACACTACAGCCTAGGCTTAGTGACTCGATTCCGAGTCTACATGTTGCGACTCTGGATTTGACTCGGATTCCACAGCTTCACACTTTGGACTCGACTCGGGACTCTGGACTCGATATCCGGCTGGTGTGTAATTAACCCTGAATCTAATGAAACTTTTCTCTTTACTCTCCCGTTGCAGTGTCCTCAGACCTTCACATCCCTGATGAGAAGAGTGACAGGATCCATATAGCTTTTAACCTGTCCTCTATTCCTTCCTACGAGAATGTGGTCTCAGCAGAGCTGCGTTTCCTGCGTGGAGGAACACGCTGGGGTTCAGAGCCTCACACTGTCAGCCTCTATGTCTCTGGTGGAAACACTGAGCCAACACTTCTCCATTCACGACAGTTAGTTAGAGAGCCCTCAGGGTCTTGGGAGGCCTTTCCTCTGAACGCAAAACTGTTTCAGAAGTTGTCTGATCGTGCAGGGAAAGTGGCCTTTATCTTGGAAGTGACCTCAGATAATAGCAGTCACGCTGTGGAGGACATGGACACAGAGGGACACTTGAGAGTGCGTAGGTCTGCAGGTGAAGATGACTACAGCTGGGCACGCCAAAGACCACTACTGGTCACTTACAGCCATGATGGGCGCAGTGAACCATTCATTCCCTTTGGAAAGAAGAAGACCCCCAGGGGTAGGAGGGGAGGTAACAAGGCTAAGAAGCTCAAAGGTCAGGCGTCACAGGTAAGCTGGCGTGATGTGTGGACAGACAAGCGGGTAAAGAGGAATAACGGCGGTCGAGCAGCCAAGCTGAAACGCCTGTCTCGCTCTCGATGCCGCCGCCATCCCCTCTACGTGGACTTCAAAGATGTCGGGTGGAACAAATGGATCGTTGCACCGACTGGTTACGACGCCTTCTTCTGTCTGGGTGAGTGCCGCTTTCCTCTCGCCGACCACATGAACTCGTCCAGCCACGCCATGGTGCAGACACTGCTGAACTCGGTCAATGGAGCTGTGCCACGAGCCTGCTGTGTGCCTACGGCCCTCAGTCCAATCGCGCTCCTTTATCTGGACCAGGAAGATCATGTGGTTCTGAAAAACTATCAGGATATGGTAGTGGAGGGCTGCGGCTGCCGGTAGCAAGGGATGGCCCAAAAGGAAGAAAAGCATGAAAACATGGAAGAGCAAGCAGATGAAAAAAGAAATATCACGTAGAGGTCCTTAAAGGAACCTTCAAGGCCTTTCAAACAGGCTCCAAGCTTTAAGTTCCTGTCCAGTTGTGGTGCATTGCTTTGTTCACAGAGCAGCGCAAATCTGATTTATTTCTTAAATCCACGTTTTTAATTCTCAGGGCTAAATATATGTTTGTGCACTCACGACGCGTCACAACGAGTTCATTTTACAAGGCTGTAGCTAATCGCTAATCAAATCACTAATCACTGAGCCTGGGGTGTTAATAAATATATGCTGGAGGGACATCCTTCAGAAGTCACATACACACCTTCAAAACGCTTACAAACCTGTTCAGTAGGGGTATAACGCATTACCACTATCCCTATCTGTATTTGACTTTAAACCCAACGTGGGTGTGGCCTAATCTTCAAGGGTTTTTTTTAACATTAGCACTCTGCCCTCAGAAAAACACTGGGACGCTGGTGTGTGAATTGCGGTTCTGACAGTTCCAGTGTGTGTGTGTGTGTGTGTGTGTGTCTGGGACTGTTTTTATAACCGCACTCCCACCGTTGGTATTCTTGTTTGAATCTGCCTGCCATATTTTCTAATCAGGGCTGAGTTTCCCAAAAGCTTCGCAAAGTTAACATTGTCTCCACTGGGAGAGAGAGTGTTCAGTGTGATGCTCCCTCTACCATGTAGAGATCTGTGTGCTGCGATGTCTCGGGGAAACCCGACCCAGTTTGGTTAATATGAATGAGTGACTGCTGTAAAAGCATCACACAGCACCGCACGCTCATGTTAATGTTCGCGTTAATGTTCGTGTTAATGTTCGTGTTAATGTTCGTGTTAATGTATGTGGTCTTTGTTTGTCCTGTGAGCTTTTTGTTGAGATCCCAGTCCTGATACGCCTGCAGTTTCACCCAGATGCCCTGTGAACCCTTCTGGTGTCTAAGAACGCTCTGCAAATGAATAGCACGCCTCCTATGAGGATCTTTGGTATCTGTATTTTCGTCTGTTCAGAACATATTTCCTTCTGAACAATGTACTCGTATTCACTTACAACGAACGCTTTAAAAATCTGATTTGAGCTGCTTGTCTGAACAAAGACGGTGTCTCTGTGTGTTCTGCTCACGACTCGTCCAGCTTCCGGTTCTGTTCTGTAAAAATGACTGCAGGTCTAATCGTCTCGGCCTCTGTTCGTCTGCGTCGCTGTGTACTTGCTCTTCCTGTTTCGCACATTCGTTTTCCTCTCAGTAGCGTCAGGTCACTTCCTCAGAAACACGGAGCTTCTCAAGAAAGGACGCTAGACGCTCTGATGGACTTTGAAGCCACGTGTCGAGTTCACGATTCACAAACAATATTCCAGAAGATGTGCGATTACAGAAAAGACTGGAACACAAGCACTTCTCTCCAGAAAATACTAATTTCTGAGTAGCTATCCTTTTGTTAGAATGTATCTGTGTTATTATTACTATAATAATAATAATTATTATTATTATTATTATTATTATTATTTATGGTGTTATGTTAATTTGCCGAGAAAACGTCACAGTTGCTAAACAAATACTATCTTAAAGTAATTCTAATTTAAGAGAGCATATATATCTATATGTGTATCTATTTAAATAACAAATACATATTTAATCTTGACAAATATTGCAGATCCTCACAAGTACACTGAAGGTCATGTGTTCATTTCTGTGTGAACGTGAGTCATCGAATCATCGTAGTTTCCTGTAACGTCCAGCTGTAAAACAATGACCGAGTTTAACTACAGCATCACACACGCGTACGCAAATCTGTTCCAGTTGTGTAACAGTCAAACACGTCTCTTCAAATTAAACATCTGTCTTTAAAAAAAAGTGAAATATTGTACCAGCGGAAAAAAGTGTAAGATGTTCAGGTCATTAAAATGTTCTGATGATTAACGCTTCACCGCCGCGACGCCTCCGAGCTGCTTTTACACAACCGTCTGTGGAAATGTCTGATGTCTGTCAAAAAATAAACAGAAAACTGATCACACACGAGCGTGTGTCTGTCTGCTGAGTATCGCTCCTTTATACAGCTTCTCAAATCCCACGTGAGATTTTTACCCGCAGTCAGTCAGTCGGATTGTGAGGAACTCACACTGCAGCTAGCGAGCTTCCAGAGACTCCTGACTCCTTATCCAACATGACCTCTGCAGACACACACCTGGGACAGGTTAGGGAAAAAACCGCTGATCAATCTGGTGAAAAGTAGCGACGTTACAGTATTTTATTTTATTTTAAAGTATACTTTTGAAGTGCTTTTTCCCGACGTCATCGCTAACGACTTCCACGACAATCTCACAAATGTTTAGTTCGGTTTAGGAGTGCTGTTGTTGGAAAACAAGAATATAAAAGGGAACTGGACCTACATTATAGCCTATAATCTGGGTTCTGAACTTTATTAATTCTGCATAAGTCATGATATTAACGAACAGAATGAGTTAAATGTGTGAATATTACTGACGTTAACAGCTCATTCATATCAGACTCGGAGATTGTTCGTGTGTTAATGCGCTTCATCCTTTTCCTGATGCGCTGAGGAATCATTCGTCGTGATGAGAGTATTAAATACTAGGTGCTTATTTGTGGACCTTCGAGTAAAGAATTGCTGTTATTATGAACATCAGAGTTTTTATTTACATCCACTCGACGTTTAGAATTCCACTTCACCACCTGCACTTCATTCCTCAGCGGGAAAATAAACGCTGCTCGGGGATTCTCCTCTAATGGTTTGTTTCTGTGCATGTAGAGAACATCTGCTAGCGATGAGTTACACACTGTGTAGGTCACACGATAGCAAAAAGATGACCTTTGACCCGTGTGATGTTCTGCAGGTCATGCTGAGGGAGTGAAGGTGATAGTGGTGTCTTATCTTGTCAGGTGTGTGAGTTGGAAAGCACTGGCCTTGACCCAGTCAGATGTACAGAGCACCTTCCCAACACCATAAATCCACCAACGTGGCCAGGTTTCACGCTGCGGCTGCGGAGACGGGGCCGGATTCGGTTCGGCTGAGCTCCGAGACTCGCGGCGGCTTCATGCGCTCATGACAGTTAGTGTTTAATACCTGACAGTACAGGTGAGGATTTAACTGAACCCTCACACTCACAGTTATAACTCACGTATTTATATTTACACCACAGCGCTGTTCAGTTCATAAATCAGAAGGTGTTGATTAATTGTCCATAACAGCGGCTCTGACGCTAACGCAGCTGCACATCACAGTTGTATTTATATTAATGCGCTCGCTCTAATGCGTTATCGTTTCTATAGAAACAGCTCGTTCACAGGGACGTGTACAGCGGACGCTCCTCATAAACAGATTTAAACACATGTAATCACTGATACAGTTTTCTGTAAGGAAAATGTAACATTTATGGAAGGAGTCTCCAGTGTCAATGTCAGTGAAGTTACACGGTTAAACTTCCATCCATCCATCCATCTTCTACACCGCTTATCCTTCTTCAGGGTCACGGGAGTCACAGGGTCACCCTATCCCAGGGAGCATGGGGTACAGGGCGGGGTACACCCTGGACAGGGTGCCAGTCCATCGCAGGGCACAATCACACACACACTCACACACCCATTCATACACTACGGACACTTTAGACACGCCAATCAGCCTACCATGCATGTGTTTGGACTGGGGGAGGAAACCGGAGTACCCGGAGGAAACCCCCGCAGCACGGGGAGAACACGCAAACTCCGCCCACACAGGGTCACGGTGGGAATCGAACCCCCGACCCTGGAGGTGTGAGGCGAACGTGCTAACAACTAAGCCACCGTGCGCCCACGGTTAAACTTACGTATATATAAACTTAACACATAAAAAACACGTATACAGCATGAACTATATAGCTCCGCCCACACATCCCTGTTTGGACTCAATGGAACCGAAGATAAAATGTAAGAGGGGTTTGTGTCTGTGGAAAACTGACGTGTGAGGACGGTGTTAAATCCATTTTCGCTCTGCATCGGCGCGTGTAATGATTGACAGCTTAAAGAACAACCGAAACACCTTTTTCTTCACTTAATCCTCCCTCTGATCTCATACTTCCTGGTCTTTGGAGAATAATACTTCCTGTGTGTTTCATCACGTCAGGATCAGTGTCGTTTTTGACTAATGTACACCTTTCAGCTCCTTTTCTGCTGTTTTAAGCTGCTGCGCAATAAAATGCAGCAAAAAAAATAGCGTGAAGTCTTATTAGAGCTTTTTAGCGTCTTAGGTGACCTTTTAAAATATTTTACAATTGCAGCAACACTAAATATTTTATAAGAGCAAACCGAAAGCCA
Organism: Ictalurus furcatus; assembly: GCF_023375685.1. Classification (NCBI taxonomy): domain Eukaryota; kingdom Metazoa; phylum Chordata; class Actinopteri; order Siluriformes; family Ictaluridae; genus Ictalurus; species Ictalurus furcatus. The sequence goes on from NC_071258.1 coordinate 387,898, forward strand.
GTTTGCAGAGTGTTGGAGATGGAGTGATGTGTTTCGCGGCCTTTCCCGCGCTGCCAGCGTGACTGTGCTTCCCGAGGAAAATCGAAAGACCAGCCATGAACAGTCAGATTTCTTGGAACGGACGAGACGCAGACTTTATGAAATTCTCATTAAAGGAACGTAGAGAAATATTTCACCTGTCTATGTGGCATGTGACACTAAACACCGGCGTCACCTGTCAGTCCGATAAGCATCAGCACTCAAATCTCTCGAAAGTCTCACGCTGAGATTATATACTGTACATAACCCCTTTACAACACTACACACAAACATTCTACCTGCTGTAGCATAGAGCAGTACTGACACACTCAGAAACACCATATGACAGAAGCATAATCCCACATAAACATTCATAATATCTTACTCCAGCACGCACGAACAATTCGTGACCGTTCTCATGTCTGCTTCAAGAGCTCATTTAAACCGCACTGACTTAATAACAACTTCATGAACACCGTTTTGACAACATAATAAACAATAATAATAAACACATAAATAAGCCTTCATTAACATCTTCATTCCAACAGACTTCATTCCATGCTGCTGACAGTTCTGGTGTCTGTTTATAAGATTTGTATGAATGCTTATAACAGTGCCATGTAAAATATAATGACAGAGTTGTTTATTTTACCCGCCTTTAGTTTTTATTTAAACAAACCTTTATTAATAAGAGTTGTATGAACACGAATAACAGTGTTATGACACCATAATAAACAAATATAGGCATAAATTCTCTGACATATATCACAAGTGACATAAGCATTTATGAAGTCTTACTCCAAGCCATCAAGCCGTCCAGAAGTCCTAAAGTGTTCGTTCCTGATCACCTCTCTGGTATAATTCAGTTTTTAAAGAAAATATCAAAACAGGTTCCCAGATTCTGAACTCAGCTTATGATATATCATGTGAGCAATTCATAATGCATAATAACGATAGACAGAAAGTGGAGCGCATGTTCATCAATGACGATAAGTGTGTGTAAGACCGTATGAATGCTTCCTAACACGATGTGAATATTTTCACAGTTGATTATATAGTAACTCTGACGTTCACAGGGCGTGTTACAGCAGTAATGAACAGTAAGGAACATGAATGCGACGTTGATGATATGACGCGCGGTGACGCACAGAGACCACGCCCCACTCCTCTGTCTCGCTCTCTTTCAGCTGCCTGCCATGAAGAATGATGTTTATACAGGTGGATTATCATGCAGATGCTGGAAACCACATTCTCTCTTTTTCTTTTTTTCTCGCCTCGTCTTTCCATCGCTCTCGTTCTCTCGTTCTTAACGTCTCTCTCAGAAGCAGCCTGGTTTATACAGCTGTAATGAGGGAGATGGCGGTGTCCAGGTTTGTGCCAGGTCCAGCGTGAGCTCGTTAACTGGATTTTAACGGCCAGTCTGAGCCTCAGGACGCCGCAGCAGGCGATTGCTGTGTCTCTGACTTTTTTACGAGATCATTACGAAACCTCAGTGAGGCTCAGCATCAGGCCCTGAGCTCACGCTCACCTGTTAGTGCTTCTAACACTCTTTCACCCTGTAGAGAAGAATTCATATCGGGGATGAGGAAATGCAGTAAACTAGATCTGTATAATGATGCCAGTCAGCAGAATAAAATGAAAATAACTTACTACATGTATGACACTTCCACTGAACATTATTAGATAACCTGCTATAAACGGGAGGGAATTATTTTATAAGGTAAGGTAAGTTTATTTATATTTCATATATTTCATTTTTCATACACTAATGCAAAGCTTTACATAACTAATTGGAAAATAAAATTAGGAAATTGTAATTGTTTGTAAATTGTTGTGGTGTAAGAGGAATAAAACTCTTGGGGATGTGCTGTTAGAGGAAAATAATCATCTTCAGGGTGGGAACAGGAATGCACTGCATGTCTAGTCACATGACGTCAGGTCACATGACATCAGATCACATGACATCGGGTCACGTGACATCAGATCACATGACATCAGGTCACATGACGTCAGGTCTCATGACATCAGGTCTCATCGTATCAGGTCACATGACATCAGGTCTCATGACGTCAGGTCACGTGACAT
>NC_071258.1:402500-415000 GCF_023375685.1 Ictalurus furcatus
TAAATGGTGCACTTAGGTGCACGCTTTTATCCAAAGCGCTTTACACGGTGTCTCATTCACCCATTCACACACACACTCACACACCAGTGGTAGCAGAGCTGCCATGCAAGGCGCTAACTTGCCATCGGGAGCAACTTGGGGTTCAGTGTCTTGCCCAAGGACACTTCGGCACGTGGAGTCACGTGGAGTCACGTGGGCCGGGAATCGAACCGCCAACCCTACGATTAGTGGACGACCCGCTCTACCGCCTGATCCACAGCCGCCCCACTTCACACTAGACCCAAAAGTTCTAGCTTGGAGAATTAATTCTAATAAGATGTGAATTCAGATTACTCGTTCATGCTCAATCGCTGTAAGCTTTTAATAAAATGTTTATTGCACAATATCACAACTCATAACTGAATTATTCTTCATTTTCAGATCAGAGATTATATAACAATATACAGACTCAGATTCATCTGAGTCTCTTTTTATTTCCCAGAAGGAAAAGTTCCTCAGACAGGACGCAGCTCTCAGAGCAGAGACGTGGCTGGGGATTAATAAAAGCAGAGGAAACAGAAGGTTGATAAATAACTCCAGAAGAAACAGCCTGTGTTAGTGCTTTCAGTCTGACAATTAAATATTTAGTTGTGTTTCTCTTCACACTAATGAAATAAACCCTGAAATCCCTGAAAATCTTCATTAGTTCTGTCCATAAAATGTCCAAATGTTGTGTGTAAAATGTTTTTAAAAGGATTTGTAACAAAAAAAAATGAAAATGTCCACACAGGAAACACACTTTCACACATTAACTGTCCTGTGTCTGAAACAGAAAGGGTTTTATCTTTACCACAATGACCTGCTGCCCCCTACTGGTGATGGCGTAGAGGTAGCGGTGGAAGAAATTATTATTATTATTATTATTATTATTATTATTATTATTAACTTCCATTCCATCCTTACTGTTTCCTCCACTAGTGTCAGACATAGTCAAACATTTCCACATAAAACCTATAGACACGTATAACACACACACACACGAGAATGGGTTTCAGCTGTATATTTACAGTAATATTTCTGATCATCTGAACTTCACTTTACATTAAAATGAGTTTTATAAGATTAACTGTATTTTCAGGTTTTGAGTGTAGCTGAAGAATATGTTGTGGGGTTGTTAGTCCCTGATAAGATCGTAACGTCTCTGAGGTTCCGCCCTTAACAGCTTTTCATTTTCCCAGGGACAAAACTGAAGTAAAAAACCGTCACCTCCTCTATATCAGACTGTCTGAGTCACTGTCAAAGGATTCCGTCTCCTACTGCTGTTTTTTCTCTCTCATAACCTTGAATATTGTTAATAGAATAGAATAGAATAGAACAGAATAGATGTGCAGGAATTAATATATTTGGGTCATCTTGTGATGAGGATATAAGGACACAGATTGACCGGATTGAACAGAGAGCTTCATCCACAAATTGAGCTCCTGCTTCACCATCACAGACCAGTCCAACCCAGTACAGAGACTGTACCACTCACCACAACCCAGTACAGAGACTGTACCACTCACCACAGACCAGTACAGAGACTGTACCACTCACCACAGACCAGTACAGAGACTGTACCACTCACCACAGACCAGTACAACCCAGTACAGAGACTGTACCACTCACCACAGACCAGTACAGAGACTGTACCACTCACCACAGACCAGTACAACCCAGTACAGAGACTGTACTACTCACCACAGACCAGTACAGAGACTGTACCACTCACCACAGACCAGTACAACCCAGTACAGAGACTGTACCACTCACCACAACCCAGTACAGAGACTGTACCACTCACCACAGACCAGTACAGAGACTGTACCACTCACCACAACCCAGTACAGAGACTGTACCACTCACCACAGACCAGTACAGAGACTGTACCACTCACCACAGACCAGTACAGAGACTGTACCACTCACCACAGACCAGTACAACCCAGTACAGAGACTGTACCACTCACCACAGACCAGTACAGAGACTGTACCACTCACCACAGACCAGTACAACCCAGTACAGAGACTGTACCACTCACCACAGACCAGTACAGAGACTGTACCACTCACCACAGACCAGTACAACCCAGTACAGAGACTGTACTACTCACCACAGACCAGTACAGAGACTGTACCACTCACCACAGACCAGTACAACCCAGTACAGAGACTGTACCACTCACCACAACCCAGTACAGAGACTGTACCACTCACCACAGACCAGTACAGAGACTGTACCACTCACCACAACCCAGTACAGAGACTGTACCACTCACCACAGACCAGTACAGAGACTGTACCACTCACCACAGACCAGTACAGAGACTGTACCACTCACCACAACCCAGTACAGAGACTGTACCACTCACCACAGACCAGTACAACCCAGTACAGAGACTGTACCACTCACCACAGACCAGTACAGAGACTGTACCACTCACCACAACCCAGTACAGAGACTGTACCACTCACCACAACCCAGTACAGAGACTGTACCACTCACCACAGACCAGTACAGAGACTGTACCACTCACCACAGACCAGTACAGAGACTGTACCACTCACCACAACCCAGTACAGAGACTGTACCACTCACCACAGACCAGTACAACCCAGTACAGAGACTGTACCACTCATCACAGACCAGTACAGAGACTGTACCACTCACCACAGACCAGTACAGAGACTGTACCACTCACCACAACCCAGTACAGAGACTGTACCACTCACCACAGACCAGTACAACCCAGTACAGAGACTGTACCACTCACCACAGACCAGTACAGAGACTGTACCACTCACCACAGACCAGTACAGAGACTGTACCACTCACCACAGACCAGTACAGAGACTGTACCACTCACCACAACCCAGTACAGAGACTGTATCACTCACCACAGACCAGTACAGAGACTGTATCACTCACCACAGACCAGTACAGAGACTGTATCACTCACCACAGACCAGTACAGAGACTGTACCACTTTTTGTCAATCTCATATTTTTCTCTTTCCCTCACTCATGAATCATCTCACTCTTTTCTGGAAGTGAACCAGGCCTTGGACTTGGAGATGCTGATTTTTATCCCAGTTGCTTCACATTGATCAGTGATGTGTTTAAAGCCAAGAACGCAGACACACTCACTGCATAATACAGTCTGTTTAACACTGCCCATCACTTGCCTGCTGCCTGACTGACATTACACCTTCCCTTCACCTTCATCATTCAGCATGGCTCCATGTCACCGTTTCAGGCTGAGCCTTACCGGGCAGCGTGGCTGGCCCAGTCATCAGATCAGGTACACTTGGTCTTATTTGTGCCTTTCCTGGGGGTATTTAAGATCGCTCTTTGTCTAACCTCTTCCTCATGTCTGTTCACCAAGCGTGCGTGTCCAAAACGGTCACAAAGTACACAAACCCGTTCACCATAACGTCTCAATCCACAAAGGGGCAAAAATAAATATATAAAATTAAAATATAAAGAAATTAGGATTCCGACTTCAGTACCAAGGAGACTTGCACCAACAAAGACAAGCACTGCAATGAACAACAACAACAACAACAACAGCAATAATACAAATGAAAAGTGTATATAGAGTGATATAATTAACATATGAATGTTCATATGTTCCTCATGCATGTAAATAAGAATAGTTCTTTAGACTAAAATGTAAAAAAAAGAAAATGTTTATCAATTTGTCTTAATCATACTTCGTCTGTGTGTTTATAGGTGTTTTTAATGAAATTACTTTTTCCATTTGAATAATTGGAGTGCACAAAATACCTATCTATCTGTCCATCTATCTATCTGTCTGTCTGTCTATCTGTCTGTCTGTCTATCTGTCTGTCTGTCTGTCTATCTATCTATCTGTCTGTCTGTTAATAATTCATAGTTTTCTGTTTAGAACACATCAGCGTTGCTGTAACGTAACATAAACATCGGAAGATCACTTCATACATGATTCGCCAATTAAGAAAATCCGTGTGTTTTTATTTACCCTACAATTATTTTTTTTTAATGTATATCAACATTATTATCACAATCCAAAGATATTCTGTTTTTATCGTCGTGAATTCTATCGCGTCGTGTAATTATTTATTTATATTAACTGACAAAATCCTGTTTGAGGCGCGAATGTGCTGATCTGAAATCTTCACCCGGCCGCTGTGATGACGTTTCGGCAACTGAACAACAAACAGTGTTTGGGTTTAATCCAAAATGGCGGAGCAGTCTGACACTAGGGCACTAGCTACGGTACAGAAAACTCGCCCTAGATAGTGCGCTTATCTAGTGAGTGTGGATGTATTCGGGATGCCCGGCTGGACTTGAGTAAGCAGGACAGGTAGAATTTGTGCTGTCCGTGTCGTTAGCTTCGTGTGTTGTGTTCCGTGTGTGAGTTTAAACCGATATTTAACTCGGGTTTCATTCTAAATGAAGGGGATTGAGCGCTAGTGGGTGTTTATGTTGAAAGGCGGTGATTATAGTTGAGGTTTGGAGGTGAGCGTGTCGAGCTAGCAGGCTATAAACGTTAGCAGCGCTGCTGGAGGAGCGAGCTTATGACGCCCGTGTTTTTCTGTCCGCGATGCGCCGCGGCTCTGCGGAGACAAAGTGCACATTTATAAAGACTTTATAACGGGATCTGCGTGTGGAGGTCTACATCCCGGAGTGTGTGTGAATACACTCCTCACGGTTCCGGCAGTCTGGGCCTGAAAGAGCCGCTTATTCAGTACTTTCCATGTAAATGAAGTGGTGTTAGCTGTGAGGAGATCACCTTCTGAAAACAGCAGCACAATGCTGTCCTGCTTCTCTCTCTCAGCACCTCGGTTCTTCTGAATACTGATCCGTGCAATCCAGGTCACACCTGCTCACACATCTCAGCTGTGTTTAGATTCACTTTATGTATAGATAGATAGATAGATAGATAGATAGATGTATCTGATTGTAGCATAAGCGTGCTTTTAAAAAATTATAAATCGCGGTTATTGTAATTATTGTTATTATTATTATTATTATTATTATTATTATTATTATTATTACACCCGACAAATAGAAAATGTTCACATACTACTGAATTTATCTGGAAAATACATTTGTAAATTTTCGGGTTTGGTTCAGAACTGGCTTTAAATAGATTTAAATATCTCAAATCGGTATCTGTTAAAAACCAGAGCATCCGTCAGTGATCTTTGTGTATTTTTGGAAATACGCAGAGTGCAGTAACCTTTGACCTGCGAGTGTGACGTCAAATCAGGGACGTTTGCAGCACTTTAAATAAATAAATAAATAAATACATAAATAAATACATTAATAACCCATGTTCCAGATAAGGATCCGATCTGATGTGTGTGTGTGTGAGAGAGAGCGAGAGAGAGGAGAATAACTGAAGAGGGAATGAAGCTGACTGCAGGATTTGCACCGTGTTGTTAGGGTTCCTGTTTGGAGCACTGAGAAGTTTTGAAGTTTTCCTCTAGTTGAGAAACGTGAGTTTATCGTATTAGTTGTTGGACGGCGTTGTGAAGTAGTAGTCGGTGTCGGGTCTGTGCTGAGGCGTTCATGACACGAGAAGATGAACGGTGAGAATCCAGCACTAGATTTATGCAATGCCAGAATGAAAGCGTCTGATGATGACCACACCACGGCGCTCATCTCCGAGGAACTCGTCCTCCGGAATAGCATCAAGTTCATAGATAAGGATGTGGTAGCTCCGGGATCGGGACACAAGGATAAGAACGATGGAACCGTCCTTTCGGTGGCGTTGCACGTTCCTGAAGAGAGTAGCGCGCAGGATCTGGAATCCCGCTTTTCCGTCGGAAGTGCGAATGACGATGAGGACATGGACATTGGTGTGGATTTGAGCTTGGACGAAAGTGGAGTTTTGGAGTCGGACCCGGTGACGGCACTCGACGAGCGCGGCAGTGTGGGTTCTGTAGCGTCTGAAACGGATAAGGACTCGGACAAGCCTTCAGAATCCGATCCTTCGAGTTCGACCGACGGCGAGGCCCCGTCCCCGTCCGCGGCCCTTCAGGAAGGAGCTGGACACAGACACGGAGCCAAGAGGGTCACGTTTCCCTCAGATGAGGACATTGTGTCCGGGTCAGTGGAACCGAAGGACCCGTGGAGACACGGTGAGTTCACGTAATTGTTTTATATCTCTCTCTCTCTCTCTCTCTCTCTCTCACACACACACACACGCTGCAGGTGAGCCGAGCTCCTCTCTGTTTAGGAAACACACCTGAGCTGTTGGGAAACGTGATGTTTCGGATTAATGTCTCGTCTCGTTCAGCTCGCACTTCTACGCCTCTCAATTGTGTTCAAGGATCATTTAACTCTCACAGCAAAATACACTTCAGCAGCTGCCAAGCCGTGAAAACATCTCGTGTTACCTGTCCTGAAGAGAGAGAGAGAGAGAAAGAAAGAGAGGGAGAGAGAGAAAAGCTGCTCTCTTCTTTTTACCTCTGTGTGATCACTGAATGGGGCTTTTTTTCGAGACCGCTCCAACTCTGTGTTTCTCCTCAAACACCTCCTGATCTCACACTTGTAATCTCCCCCTGATCTCACACTCCTCCTGACCTCACTCACACTCCTCCTGATCTCACACTCCTCCTGATCTCACACTCCTCCTGACCTCACTCACACTCCTCCTGATCTCACACTCCTCCTGACCTCACTCACACTCCTCCTGATCTCACACTCCTCCTGATCTCACACTCCTCCTGACCTCACTCACACTCCTCCTGATCTCACACTCCTCCTGACCTCACTCACACTCCTCCTGATCTCACACTCCTCCTGACCTCACTCACACTCCTCCTGATCTCACACTCCTCCTGACCTCACTCACACTCCTCCTGATCTCACACTCCTCCTGACCTCACTCACACTCCTCCTGATCTCACACTCCTCCTGACCTCACTCACACTCCTCCTGATCTCACACTCCTCCTGATCTCACACTCCTCCTGACCTCACTCACACTCCTCCTGATCTCACACTCCTCCTGACCTCACTCACACTCCTCCTGATCTCACACTCCTCCTGATCTCACACTCCTCCTGATCTCACACTCCTCCTGATCTCACACTCCTCCTGATCTCACACTCCTCCTGACCTCACTCACACTCCTCCTGATCTCACTCACACTCCTCCTGACCTCACTCACACTCCTCCTGATCTCACACTCCTCCTGACCTCACTCACACTCCTCCTGACCTCACTCACACTCCTCCTGATCTCACACTCCTCCTGATCTCACGCTCCTCCTGATCTCACACTCCTCCACAGCGTGATGAGTAAATTATTTATTTATCTATATTACTTATCTTAAGTTCTGATTTATATATGTTCACATTTTTCCCTTTAAAAACCGACTTTCTCAATTCTTCTATCTTAATCTGATTTGGGGGTGGTCTCTCTATCTATCTATCTCTCTATCTATCTATATTTCTATCTATCTATATATGAGGTGAGTTTGTGATGTAACAACATGGCTTTGAACCAATCATGTCAAATATGCAAATTATTATCGGATAATAATTCAGTACACGAACCTTCAGCCACAGAACATATTTAGATTCAGAAGAGACGGTGGTTGTCATGGTAATGCTAATTAAATAAATAAATCTGTGCGAACAGGTGAGGATGAAAATGAGACTCTTGATACTGAAGTCACACTGGTGAGCTAGTTTGCTAGCCGCTAACTAGCTAATGTAGCTAATGTTAGTTAAACTGTTGGAGATGGCTGTAGGATGTGGGAGGCGGTCCCTATTGTCTGATTTGCATATGTATGCATATTCATGGTTCCCAGTGTTTCCCGATGTTCCTCAGATGTTTTTAGTTCATCTCTCGAGCTTCAAAACATTAAAGTTATAAACTTATATCTTATAAATGAGAAGTTTGAGTGTTTTAAAGATCAGATCATGAGAATTTAGTGCATTTGATCGGTCGCTTTGAGAGAAATAAACTCGCAGTTTAAACGTCATGAACAAAACCAGGGAGAAGAAATTCATGTCTAGACCTAACGTTAGCGTATTATAGTATGTTTCTGTCTTTCTGAAGTGACATGATGACAGATGAGGTGAGTGTGAGGCGCGACCTGACGTCTTTCTCCCTCTGTACATATAAAACACTCACCTGAGACTCACCTGAGTGCGCCGAGCCACGCTGTAGGAGAATTAATTATTCATGAATTCACCAGTTTACAGACAACGCTGCGTAACGTCAGTGCGTTTAAACCCAGAGCTGATAAACACCATGAACCTGTGCGTGTCAGTTCTGAGTTCTGGATTGTGATTGGTCAGAAGGTGTTGATTAGTTTTCTATAACTGTGTGTGTGTGTGTGTGTGTGTGTGTGTGTGTGTATAAATCACACACAGAGATGGGCGTGTCCTCACCGTGTACACACTCATCACACTACACACTCCATGTGCACTACACTGTCCTCACTTTAACACACAGATAGTTTTGATCTTATTATAAGTGCTTGTTGTTGTAGTGGGCGTGGCTATCCTTGATCATTAGTAGGTCACATGACCAGGACATGTCTGTACTCAGTACCTGTGCGAGGAGCTCAGTAACTTCCCTCTAAAGCCATGGAACTCGTCACGTCCTTTAAACATCATCTGCATTTTATCATTCTGTGTTTTGAAACTTTTGGTTTAGAGAGAAAAGAGCGAATGTGTGTATTACATTACACACGCACGGAAAACTAATCCCGTCTGAGTAGGGCTTTAGAGAACACGTCACAATATTCACATCACGCTGATGTGAGAAGAATTTGGTGAGGATTGGACAAAATTTGGAGGAGGAGCAAAAATGGCAGTTAGATGTGAGCATTTTAAGCATGTTATTGTAACTTTTGACCAGTAGGTGTTGCTGTCACAAAATGTGTTGCATAGCCTCAGGTCATGGTCCTGAGCATGCCTACCAAGTTTTGTGTCAGTCATTGCTGACATACAGCTTCACTTCCTGTTTGGCGGCTTTCCTGTCAGACTTGTTGACCCATCATGGACGAACCATTTGGAGTATTCCAGAGTCTTCTGGTAATGTTTCGGAGGCTTACTCTGAAGATGTTCAGAGCTAAATTTGGTGAAATTTGGACATAATTTGTAGGTGGAGTAGCGAAAAAACAGTTTTTAACAAAATCCAAGATGGCCGAAATGTAATTAGGCGGAAATTGATGTCCATTGAACTTATCTAAGGAGTCTAGGGACACCTGACATTGACATTTTGGCCACATGGGTCAAAGGTTATGGGCCTAAATATACTTTGTGTTCAGTACTTTTCTCCCGTGTCGTTCCACTTTATTACAAACTTTATTAACTTCATTTATGGACTTTATGGTTCTTTATATTTCCAGAAGTCTGGAGTTAATACTGAAGTCTGGTGAAGATTTCATGTGAATAACCTCATGAGAGATGTATTTACTGAAATAAATGAAGTGTTCAGTGTGTATTTCCCCCACTGTATAACACGTCTTCCTTCTGGTTTTATTACTGACACAGAGCCTCTAACCTCCGCTCATTATCCTGGACATGATCCTTACACTTTCCGCTCTTTATCACAGATTCAGAACCTGAATGAAGTTTAAAGTTTATAATCCTGATCCAATTCCAGTGCAGGAAGTTTTTTAGGGAAAAAACCTCCCTGCTTTTGTAATTTAATATAACCCGAGGCACTGTTTGGTTTATTTATGCTGACTCATTGTCTCTCACTCTCTCTCACTCACACACACACACACTCGCAGGAACAGGATGTTTTCCGTGTGTTATCACGTCAGTACCCTCAGCCTGTCCTCGAGCTTCACTGAGGGACGTGACGAGAGGACGTGAAATTCCACCGCTGACTCTGCACTTTAAAATAAAGATGAACTCTGCGGTGTTTACGCTGAATTCTGTGAATGTTGTTTGAGTTATTGGGTTTTTCTCTCCGTGTACTGCGCTGGTTCCCGCTCGGTTCTGCAGAAGCATGTGTGAGAACGGTTGAAGCGTGTTTGATATTAAAGTTGAAGCCCGAGGTTGATCAGATGACCCTGTTGGAAGCTGTGTTTGTATCGCGTGTTCAGGATACAGACGGTTTGTTTGTGGAACGAGGTCAGATCTTATCTTCACGCACCAGCTCGCTGTATTTACAGATTCACACACCGCTCAGAGAGACTCGCATTTTATTTACAGCTCTTTCCTGTGTCCATCTCTGCCTCGCTCTCATGATGATCTCCATGATGATCTCGAGATACATGTCCTTCTGTCGAGACTAAGGTGTAACAAGTTCCACATTTACCTTTCAGAAACTTCTTCCTCTGTTCACGTTAGCAGGTGAAGAGCCTCCCATGTCACTTAAAGTTTGTCTCTTGTGGGCGTGTACCGACTGTTACCGTTGTCTCTTGTGGGCGTGTACCGACTGTTACCGTTGTCTCTTGTGGGCGTGTACCGTCTGTTACCGTTGTCTCTTGTGGGCGTGTACCGACTGTTACCGTTGTCTCTTGTGGGCGTGTACCGACTGTTACCGTTGTCTCTTGTGGGCGTGTACCGACTGTTACCGTTGTCTCTTGAGGGCGTGTACCGACTGTTACCGTTGTCTCTTGTGGGCGTGTACCGACTGTTACCGTTGTCTCTTGTGGGCGTGTACCGACTGTTACCGTTGTCTCTTGTGGGCGTGTACCACACTTGTGTGTTTTTATTAGGATTTTGTGTCAGACAGTAAATGGAAACTAGCTGAACTAAAGTTAAATGTAACTGTTATTACTGTGATTATTATTATTATTATTATTATTACTGTGATTTATTATTATTATTATTATTGTGGTTATTATTATTGTTATTATTGTGGTTATTATTATTCTTATTACTGTGATTATTATTACACTACTGCTATGTTTATGGTAAAAATGACCGTAGTATCAACAGGTCAGATGATTATTATTCAGACTTTTCAGACAGAGTGTAAACTCTGTTTCGTCCTCGAGCGTTTAGTTTGTTCCCTCGTTCCCAGGTTTCTGTTCTTTACAGTACAGAGTAAAGAACCGTTCCCGAGGGTTCTCTCAGTCTCTGTTCCGTCTCCGAGGAATTCTGTGTCTCGTCCTCTCACTGTGTGCTGTGATGGGAAACTCGCTCGCTGGGTGATGGATCTGTTTCTTTCTCTTCGTCTGTGAGTGGTGTGGAGGAATGAGGAAGTACCGGGATCTCCTCTCCTCTCCTCTCCTCTCCTCTCCTCTCCTCTTCTCTACCTCACACTCCACGTGTGACTTTCCTGCATACATCCTGCAGCTCAGTTTTATTATTATTATTATTATTATGTGATGGTTTTGGAGCACACAGAGAGGTAGCCGTATGGAAAAGTACCTCATGCCCACGGTTAAATATGGAGGAGGATCTTTAATGTTTTGGGGCTGTTTTTCTGCCAGAGGACCTGGACATTGTGTTAGGATACATGGCATCATGGACTCCATCAAATATCAACAGATATTAAATGAAACCCTGACTGCCTCTGCCAGAAAGCTTCAAATGGGCCGTGGTTGGATCTTCCAGCAGGACAATGATCCAAAACATCATCAACATCAACACAAAAATGGTTTACTGACCACAAAATCAAGGTCCTGCCCTGACCATCCCAGTCCCCTGACCTGAACCCCATAGAAAACCTGTGGGGTGAACTGAAGAGGAGAGTCCACCAGCGTGGACCTGAAATGTGAAGGACCTGGAGAGGTTCTGTATGGAGGAACGCTCTCAGATCCCTCGCCATGTAGGTAACTCATCAGGCGTTATAGGAGAAGACTCAGAGCTGTTATCTCGGCAAAGGGAGCTAGCACAAAGTATTGACTAAAAGGGTGTCAATAAACACACACACTCACACACTGAAGTACTCTGATTAATGTGCTAAAGTTGAGGATATAGCACTGCCCCTTGTAGCAGGTTAAGACTCCGCCCCTTTCCTACACTGTGTGTGTGTGTGTGTGTGTGTGTGTGTGTATGTGTTTCTTCTCCTATCTTCAGGGATGTCACTGCAGGAGCTTTATATTATAAAGGTGAGAAGTTGATGTCATTTCCTGTCTGTGTCCTGTCATCCTGCACTGACTGAAGGAGTGAGTGAGAGAATGAAGGAGTGAGCGAGAGAATGAAGGAGTGAGGGGAGAATGAAGGAGTGAGTGAGAGAATGAAGGAGTGAGGGGAGAATGAAGGAGTGAGGGGAGAATGAAGGAGTGAGCGAGAGAATGAAGGAGTGAGGGGAGAATGAAGGAGTGAGCGAGAGAATGAAGGAGTGAGGGGAGAATGAAGGAGTGAGCGAGAGAATGAAGGAGTGAGGGGAGAATGAAGGAGTGAGCGAGAGAATGAAGGAGTGAGGGGAGAATGAAGGAGTGAGCGAGAGAATGAAGGAGTGAGGGGAGAATGAAGGAGTGAGTGGAGAATGAAGGAGTGAGTGAGAGAATGAAGGAGTGAGGGGAGAATGAAGGAGTGAGGGGAGAATGAAGGAGTGAGCGAGAGAATGA